>NW_007793982.1:0-1582 GCF_000696425.1 Galeopterus variegatus | reverse complement strand
AAAAAAAAAAAAAATAGAATGAAGGCTACAGATAGAATAAGATTGCTAATAAGCTGATCTTAAAATAGGAAGATATTCTGGGTTTTTGGTGTTTACCTGATCTAATCATATGAGCTTTAAAAAACAGAAGGAGGCAGAAGAATGAGTCAGAGATATGATGTTAGAACTTGCCCCAATTTTTGTGGCTTTGAAGATGGAAGGAGAGGGCCCTGAGGCAAGGATGTGGGCAACCTCTACAGGCTTAGAACATTCCTCAGTTGGCAACCAGAAACTAAACAGTGTTCTATCCCTACAAGCAACTGAATTCTGAACAACAACCCGAATGAACAGGAAACAGACGCTCACCAAGAACCTCCAGAAAGGAATGCAGCACTATTCACACCTTGGTATTTTACAGTGAGAAGGTCAGAATTCTGACGTACAGAACTGCAAGATACTAAATATTGTTTTAAGCTAATGCTTGTATTAATTTCTTCCCACAGCATTACAAATCTAATAGAAATTCAGACACAAAACACTGGTTGTAGCTGGAAGATAAAGTAAATTTCATTTGATCTTCTTCAATTTCTCTCTCCTCTACCAATGTACAAAACACTTTACTTAATCTATAATTTAGGTTAACCAATTCATCAAATATATCAAGTATTTTCTAATCCCCAAAGTGGACAAACCTTAAAATTTTACTCTATTCTTCTCTAAATAGCAGCATTCTAATATGAACAGTGTATGTAGCCTTAGCTTTGTCTGCTTATTTCCTAATTATGATTTTTGTACTTTCTGGAATTATCTAAATGTTTTACTTGTTGACAACCACAACAGAAGTCCTCACAGCTTATATTGCTAAATTGATTCTAGGCTAACATTTATTGATGCCACAATTTAGTTTTACACAGTACACATACAGGAAAAACAAATGATGCATATTTTGTCACCAGGCACTTACAGAAGATAAAAGAGGTTGAGTTTGAGTTAAATGTTAATTTTTGTAAATTTTCAAGAATAGAAAATAAAATAAAATAACTATATTCAGCATAGAAAATTATTTTACTTCCCAATTTTGAGATATTTTTGTGAATATATTTATTTATAATATATAAAACATATGTTCTTACCCAACTGCATCCAATAAGAGTTAAGCTGTGTGATTTGTCTAAATTAATTATGAATCACAGAAAAAGTGATCATTAGTTTCTTAAGCTAAGGATACTTTAGCTCTAAAAGAATTAATAAGAATGTTCTAAATATTGTGACATTTTTAAATAATATTGACAATTCATCAAGTTCCATTATTTTATAGAGTATTCATTCAAATTACTAATGTTATATATTAGAAAGTAGAACAAATTGAATTAATGTAGTATGAAGAACATAGAAAGTTGTGCCTGGTTTCTCCTTACTACTTATAGTAAAATGTGAGATGAGAGAGATAAATTAAAAGAAATGTTAAATAAAAAGATACCAGAATTTGAAGAGTTGGAAAATTCTCAGCCTATCCATAGTGCAAGAAATGAGAGAGCTCTGGAGAGAACAACAAGAGTGTGGCTGGAATGATTTTTGAAATATGTTTTTCTGTTGTTTCAAT
>NW_007793981.1:0-1582 GCF_000696425.1 Galeopterus variegatus | reverse complement strand
GACATATACTATCTCAACTTTACTTTAATACTGGTAGAAATTCTTACCAAAATTAACAAAAAATAATAATATGGAAAAATGCCACATTATACTGCATATTGGACCTGAAGGTTTGTACCTAATGTTATAAGGACAAAAATTAAATTGAGGGTCATGCTTTCTATTCTTTCTATAAACCGTTATCATTCAGCAATCAAAAAAATTATTAGATTGATCAGAACTTAAGTATTAAAGGGAGCCTACTTTATTTTAAGAAGTGTGGTAAACCCTGTAAATATAAAAGTAAATGGGGCAAAATTCCCATTTTTTAAAAAGCTCCATTACTTGAAGGTAACATAGATATTGACAAATAACTGGGACAATGTAATCAATGATAAGATAAGAACAATAAAGAGGAGGAAGCTCTTGGCATTGCTTAAACACATGAAATATGGTTATCTGGAAGAAGTTACATTTCAGCTGAAACTATTAATAATCAATAGGAATTTCTAAGGTGTCCAATAGTAAGGCAGAAAAAGATTCCAGCCAGAGCAGTTTCAAGACAGGAAGGTAAGAAAAATCATGGTACATGATGAAAACTGACTCTTGCCCAGCACTCTGTGGCCACCTGAGTAAGTGCACGCTTCTGGACAGCTGACATGCCAGGCTTCCCTACTCCCTCGTCTTTTGCCTTCCTTGCATCATGCCTGCCATGTAAAAGGTCCTCAGTACTGATATGTGAAAAATAGTATCTCGTTATTTTTTAATTTCCATTTCCACCTAGTGAGCCTGATCACCTTTTCCTATGTTTGTCTGCCTAAAGGCAAGAATTTTAAGTTACACTTAATTCTGAAATACAATGAACACAGTCAAACTTGGAGAAGCAATGATAGCAATGATAAACACCTTAAGTTTCCTATGGATCAGTCAACCATTCTAAAACCAAAACCTACAATATTTGTGTAATTTCGATAAGTTTGAAAGGCCCATATCAGAAAACAAAAAGTAAATGATTATCGATGAATGAGAGATAAATGAACTAAAAGTACTAGCATCTAGTGAACTACCTTATTTTGCATGGTTTCTCTTATTTTCTATCACATCACTCTGTCTGGGGATGGATTCAGCTGTCCTCTCTTTTAACTACATCTTCTCTATTATATCTTTAACCTATTGTCTCTAAGCTTTCCTAAGTCTATAAACATGATCAAGTTGCTCCCATTTGGGGAAAAAAAGAAAAAAGTCATCCTTCAATATTTCATCATTCTCTGTTTACCTTCATTTTCTCACAAAGCCAAGATCATATTGAGTAGTCTCAAGTCCCTACCTTGATGAGTACTGCTCAACCTGCTGTATTCTGAGGTCTGTCTCCATAACTCTAGCTTATTGCCACCCAAGGCATTCTGATAACCAAATCCAAAAGGTGATTTTCAGTAGGTTCATGAATTAACTTGGAAATTGGCCAAAAATTACGCTGGTTTAAATAATATCTTTATTCTCCTTTAGCTGAGTCTACCCTTTTTCTGAATACAAGAACAGGACAAGAGTTGGAAAGAGAGGAAAGCCTCAGTCATTTTTCTTAAGTACTTCTCTCTCTCTCTCT
>NW_007793980.1:0-1582 GCF_000696425.1 Galeopterus variegatus | reverse complement strand
CCCTTGGGTGGGAGCGCCACCGCGCTTCCCAAGCGGCACACTATCCAGTGCGCCACCGGGCTGGCCAGGAGAAAACTTTTCTAAGCTATTGCCTCAAAGTGAGAAGAGATTGGCGGATTTTAGTACATAAAAATACAGAATTTCTTTCCTACAAATAATGCCTGAAAAAGAATAAACTCAACAAACTGGTAGAAATAATTGCAATATATTGGACAAACAAAAGGTTTATATTCCTAATATACAGAGAGTTCTAATAACCTGTAAGAAGAACATCTTAACAGAAAAATAGCTCTTCGCTGCATCTACTGCAAGAATGAAGACCATTCTTAGCAATCAGACTCATCACTCTGAAGGGACGCACAGTTATAGTGAAGGGCCCCAGAGGAACCCTCTGGAAAGACTTCAGTCACATCAACATAGAGCTCAGTCTCCTTGGAAAGGAAAAGAAAATGTCTCTGAGTTGACAAATGGTGGGAAATAGAAAGAAACTGGCTACTGTTGCACTATTTGTAGTCAGGTACAGATCATGATAAGGGTGTTACAGTGGGGCTTCCGTTACTAGATGAGGTCTGTGTATGTTCACCTCCCCATCAATGTCGCTATTCAGTAGAATGGGTCTTTTGTTGAAATTTAAAATTTGAGGGAAAAATACATCCACAGGGTTTGAATGAGGCCAGGTGTTGCTTGTTCACTATCTCAGGCCCAGAAAGATGAGTTAATCCTTGAACAACATTGAACTTGTTTCAAATTCAGCTGCTTTAATCCAGCAAGCCAAAACAGAAACAAGGATATCAGAAAATTTTTGGATGGTATCTATGTCTCTGAAAAAGGAACAGTTCAGCAGGCTGACAAATAAGATCTAAGAGTTGTCCAGCTACAGAATCAAGTTACAGGATGATTCCCAAGACATGCTTGTAAATTTTAATGATGGAATAAAAAACCTATTGATTTGGGCCTTTTTCCTTAACTGAGTATCCTTTCCAACTACTTGGTAAGTGAACAGTTTAGGAATAAATACTGGTGTGCTAAGAACAATGCAGAAAGAACAAAAAATGAAAAAAAAAAAGCAAAGATCAGTTCACAAAAGAAGCAATACAGATGACCAATTAGCATATTAAAAAGATGTTCGAGGGGGCCGGCCTGTGGCTCACTCGGGGAGTGTGGTGCTGATAACACCAAGGCCATGGGTTCAGATCCCATATAGGGATGGCCGGTTAGCTCACTTGGGAGAGCATGGTGCTGACAACACCAAGTCAAGGGTTAAGATCCCCTTACTGGTCATCCTTTAAAAAAAAAAAAAAAGATGTTCGAGAACTGAAGTTACCAGAGGTAGGGGAGGTAGAGGGGGATTAGCAAGAAATTGGTAAAGGGCCACAGAAAATGATTACATTGCATAATGATGAATATACTAATCATCCTGATTTGATCACATACTGTACACAGGTATTGATATTCAACTCCGTACTCTGTACAAATATGTATAATCAATTATGTTTCTTTTTTTTTTTTAAAAGATGACCGGTAAGGGGATCTTAACCCTTGACTTGGTGTTGTCAGCACCATGCCCAGCCAGTGAGCGAAC
>NW_007793979.1:0-1582 GCF_000696425.1 Galeopterus variegatus | reverse complement strand
GACACCTCAAATCCTTTCCACACCCTCCAACCCTCAGCATCACTGACCCACAGCTACTTTTTAAAAATTTCTATTTTAGGGGCTGGCCAGTTAGCTCAGTCAGTTACAGCATGGTGTTGATAATACCAAGGTCAAGGGTTTGGATCCCCAAACTGGCCAGTCACCACAAAAAATAATTCAATGTATAAATATGTTTTTAAATTTCTGGGAGTAGAGGAATCCATTGATTTTTAAATTTTTTATTCATTTTTACTTTTACTACAGTGTCATTAGAGAATGTCATGTGCACTGAACTTTTTTTTTTTTTTTTTTTAAAGATGACCGGTAAGGGAATCTCAACCCTTGGCTTGGTGTTGTCAACACCACGCTCAGCCAGTGAGCCAACTGGCCATCCCTATACAGGATCCGAACCTGTGGTCTTTGTGTTATCAGCACCGCACTCTCCTGAGTGAGCCACGGGCCGACCCTGCACTAAAACTTTTTGGAATTTGATGGCCTAATATGGTGGTTCTTCAACTATGTTAGCAAATTACTTAGAGAACTAATGAAGAACAGAGAGGTCCAAGCTAATTGATATAGGACAGAGCCTGGGCCTTTGTAGTTCTGCCAAGTTCCTGGGTGGCTCTAACACCCACTCAAGTTTGAGAACTGCTAACTGTCCATCCTGTATTACCTTTCAATTTGTGTTTCCACAAACTTTTAGAAGTACACAAGGTTAGAGAGGTATAAGAGTTGGGTTTTAGGGGAGTGCATTGTCGGTGGAGAATTTAGAAACAAAAATATAACTTATTAATATCAAGGAAATTCTAAACAATTTCATTAATGAAATATTCCTGCTCCCTCCTGTCTCCCCCCAAGAAAAACTTTTGTAGGTATAAATTTTATTTTTTATTTATTTTATTATTTTTATTATTATTATTTTTTATTTTTTTATATTTTATTTATTTATTTTTTTAAAAGATGACCGGAAAGGGGATCTCAACCCTTGACTTGGTGTTGTCAGCACCACGCTCACCCAGTGAGCAAACCGGCCATCCCTATATGGGATCCGAACCCGTGGCCTTGGTGTTATCAGCACCGCACTCTCCCGAGTGAGCCACGGGCCGGCCCTGCAGGTGTAAGTTTTAAATAATTGCCTGAACCCATAGAGAATTTCTCCCACCTACTATGATTATGCTTTGTGCTTGTGTGTGAAGGTTTCACGGGCGCTGGAAAGGAAGGAAACTGACTTCTAGGTATTGAGTTTGCTGTGTATCAATTTAATACAAATTATTGTTAGGTTTCAATGTTTCTATTTGTCCAATTTTTTGTTTTTAAAGATGACCGGTAAGGAGATCTAAACCCTTGACTTGGTGTTGTCAGCACCACGCTCCCCCAAGTGAGCAAACCGGCCATCCCTATATGGGATCTGAACCTGTGGCCTTGGTGTTATCAGCACCGCACTCTCCCGTGTGAGCCACAGGCCGGCCCCATCTATTTGTCCAATTTTTAGGGGCGGTCAGAAATGATTAAATTTTTTTTTTGTTCTTGCTTGTCTGTTTCTTCTTGCATTTCTTGTAGTGTCTGCTTTATCACTGTGCTA
>NW_007793978.1:0-1583 GCF_000696425.1 Galeopterus variegatus | reverse complement strand
AGTCAGGCACAGAAAGAGAAATACCACATGTTCTCACTTATCGGTGGGAGCTAAAAATAAACAAATAAATTCATTCACACACACAAAAAACCGGGGGGGTGGGGGAAGAAGACATAATAATAACAATTGCTATTCCTTGAAGTTGATACGACAAGCAAACAGAAAGGACATTGTTGGGAGGTAGGGGAGAGAGGGAGGAGGGAGGGAGGGAGGTTTCAGTAATGGGCCACAATAATCAACCACACTGTATATAGACAAAATAAAGTTAAATTAAAAAAAAGCATATTTGTATAGGTAAGAAAAAACATGTACTAGGTAATTCATTACAATTTATTTGTAATAGCAGAAGAACGAAGCAACCTAAATGTTCATTCATAGGCAGCCATTGAAAAGAATGAAGTCACACTCTGGGTACTCATATGAAATGATCCAAAGTATACAGGTACATGAAAGAAGCAGTGGTGTGCAGTACACCAAGAGGCACAATTCGATCCCTGTAACAGCAAGCTGCCAAAAAAAAAAAAGCAGTGTGCAGAACATTGTGTGTATATTGCTACCATTTAAGGAAGAATGTATCAACATATTTCTTTATATACATATAAAATATCTGTGGAAGATCTGTGGATGATTCATTTTTTTTGGCAGCTGGCTGATATGGGGGATCTGAACCCTTGACCTTGGTGTCCGTGGATGATTCTGACTGGGGGAACTAGTAACAGGAGGGACACTTCATTTTATATTAGGGTATATTTGGGAGTTTTGCTACTTTTTGAAGTTTGGAGTATAACTATATTGTCTATTCAAAGGCGTTTTCAAATAAAATAATATGTACAATTTTAGTATGTTTGAAATACTGCATAATTTTTTTTAATTAAGAAAATGTGCCTTGACCAGACCATGAAGTCTTTGCAGCTATTGCCCATCCTAAGGGCTCCCAGTAGCACAGTTCCAATGGAACTATTGTGGCCCAGTCCTGTTTGTCCCGTTGGTACTCAGAGCACTACCTAAACCCTCCTACAGAAGTCAGAGTGCTGTTCAAATGAAGAATGCTCTTCTCAGTGGCCAGCAGGGTTTGTTTTGTCTATACCTGTGTGTTCTTGTTTTCCAGGGATGTTGGTGGTAAATGTAACATGGAGGAACAAGACATATGTAGGTACACTTCTGGACTGCACACGACATGATTGGGCACCCCCAAGGTAAGCACTCACAGCTGTCTAGTTTATAGTTTGAACCACTCTTATACCTTTATCCTGCTAGAGTTGTACATCCAGCTTTTAAAGGACATTATGGTGGTAGAAACAAGAGAAGGCACTGTGTTCATCTGGCATTCAAAAAGAAGAAATGAATTGTGTGTTCAAGTGTTGGGGGTGTGTGTGGGGGGTCAGGGAAATAGGAAGGAAATCCTGTTTAAGCCTTTGTCTTCCTGTAGTCACCTTGAGACCAAGGCCATAAAGTCTAACTACGTGTGAATGAACATTTACTGATGATACTTTTTTTTTTTTTTTTTTAAAGATGACCGGTAAGGGGATCTTAACCCTTGACTTGGTGTTGTCAGCACCACGCTCAGCCAGTGAGCGAACCGG
>NW_007793977.1:0-1583 GCF_000696425.1 Galeopterus variegatus | reverse complement strand
AAAAAAACAAGAGGCAGAACAGTCTGGGTAATATGCTACCTAGTGTTTAAAATACATTTTATTACATTTGTATAAAATAATAGCATAGGCATATTCTTGTATGTGCCTAGAATCTCTCTAGAAGAACACACATGGATGTTTATGAGCTATTAAAAATAATAACTGAGTTATAAGTCAAGGCAGTGATTCTCCTTGGGGTGAGGGGTATGTGGGAGGCTTCCAGGGTGTGGTTAATATTCTCTTTCTTGACCTGGATGCTGATTACACAATGTGTTCAGTTTGCGGAAGCTCATACATCTGTATTTATGATTTGTACACTTTTCCATGTTATACTCTGTCTAGCTCTTAATCCTGTTTGTGATGCCAATTGTCTAGCTACAGAACCATGCTAGTTGTTGGGCTATTTTACCTGCTGGTAATCCTGCTGATTGGGCTGATCTTTGAGCTACAGCTGGGTCTGGAGCTCCCAGACCCCTCAAGCCCATTCACAGACTGGGTCACAAACCCTTCATACACCAGGCTGGGTCACCAGACCTCTTCATGCAGGTCTATGAGCTAGGTAACTGGCCAAAAGGTCCTTAGAAGCCCTAGGTTGGAAAGCATGGTTGCAACGGGCAGAAGCCTGCCTACCTGCTTCACTAAAACTCCTCTCTCTCTCTCTCTCTCTCTCTCTCTCACACACACACACACACACACACATACATAAGAATAGCAACAAAACTAAAAAGATACATTGGTGCACATGTGCACTAACTATACACGCACACACAATTTGCTTACAAAGGATGCTGAATCACACCCAACTGGACCTGAGGCAAGGGCCCTGACCAAACTATTTTATTTTCCCAACATACTCCAATAAAATTTTCCCCAGAAAATTAAATTATTTTGAATTAAAAAAAACAACTCCAGGGCCGGCCCGTGGCTCACTCGGTAGAGTGCGGTGCTGATAACACCAAGGCCCCGGGTTCAGATCCCACATAGGGATGGCCGCTTCGCTCACTGGCTGAGCGTGGTGCTGACAACACCAAGTCAAGGGTTAAGATCCCCTTACCGGTCATCTTTTTAAAAAAAAAAAAAAAACAACTCCAGTATAAGGTTCTCAAATCCCTTTCTCAGCACGATCTGTCCTACTACTCACACGCCCAGTTCAGTACAGGGAATGAAAGAAGCTTACATTTCAATGTTCCCCAATCTGGCCTCATTTACTCTTCCTTCACGCTGACCTCAGCCTCTTGTTTATCAATTGCTTCAGGACATTTTTTTGTTTTTCAAAACAGATTAAGCCACAGGTGTTCATCTGTGCCATAAAGTCTGCCCACTGTGCAATCTGCAGCTCTCCAGGGCTGACGTGTTGAAGAGAAACTGCTGGCTGTGAAACAGAGGGGAAGTTGTTTCATTTCATGCCGGTACTTTTCAGTGTGAACCAAGCATATTTCTTGTTAAAAAAAAAAAAAAGAGAGAGAGAGATGAAGACTTAATTCCTTCACTTCTTTAGTTGAAGAGAAAGAAAAAATACAACTTTCCTGATACAAGATAATGGTATTTTTTCTAAGGGGGTCACAGATTGCCCAAGAAAGAAA
>NW_007793976.1:0-1583 GCF_000696425.1 Galeopterus variegatus | reverse complement strand
AAAAAAAAAAAAAAAAAAAGATTTGTCTCATGAACCAGCATATGGTCTATCTTGGTGAACATTCCAGGTTGCACTTGAAAAGAATGTGTATTCTGCACTATAAATTTCAGTTAGTTAAGGTGGTTTATGATATCTTTTATGTCTTGAGATCTTTTATGTCTTTACTAATTTTTTGGGGGGGGTCCAGTTTTATCAATCATGGGGGGGTATTAAAATCTTCAACTATACTGGTGGAATTGACTTTCTCTCTTTAATTTTGTCAATGTTTTCTTCTTGTATTTTGAGTCATTGTCATTAGGTGTATGTACATTTTTGATTGTTATTGAAAGTTGTCTCTGGTAATATTTTTTTGTCTTAAAGTCTACCTTATCTGATATTAAAATAAGGCAACTCCAGCCTTCTTATACTTACTATTTGCATAGTATATCTTCTACCTACCTGTGTCTTTTTATATAAATTGAGTTTCTTGAAAAGAGCATGTATTTGGACATGCTTTTTTATCCCTTCTGAAAGTGTCTGCCTTTTAGTCAAAATGTTTAGTACATTAAAATTTAGTGCAGCTTAATTTTACATTATTTTGAAAAGTAGACATGCGTTGGTTTGCTAGGACTGCCGTAACAATGTGTGTCATACTGGGTAGCTGTTAACAGAATTTTTTTTTTTTTCTGGGGCAGTTGGGGCCACTACAGAGATTGAATCCTGGACCTTGGTGTTATCAGGACCACGTTCTAACCAACTGGGCTAACTGACCAGCCCTATTAACAGAAATTTTTTGTCTCAGTTTGGAGGCTGGTAGTTCAAAATCAAGGAGTTGTCAGGGTTGGTTTTTTCTGAAAGCTATAAGGGAAAGATCTGTTGTTCCAGATCTCTCTGTTTGCTTCTGGTGGTGTCTTGTCTTGTGTCAACATAACTTCAGTCTTCACATGGTGTTCTTCTCCCTGTGCACGTATCTGTCTTTGAATTTCTCCTTTATACAAAGACATCTTCATGACCTCACTTTCATTACCTCTGTAAAAACCCTGTCTCCAAATTAAGGTCACATTCTGAGGCACTGGATATTAGAACTTCAACATATCTTTTTAAGGGGACAGAATTCAACCCATAACAAGACATGTTTAAGGTTGGCAACACATGCAAGGCATGTTGGATGAAGCCACTGTATTTGTGTATGTATTTTAAAGAATATATGCAGTTGAACTCTTGAGTGCTTGGGAATACTTAAAAACTCTTTTGGGGAGAAAAAAAAGGAGCTCTAAATGCTAGTTGACTAAAACTGAATTGAATTTGAGTTGCTCATGTAAGGAGCCAAAAGAGTAAATAAGACAGGACCCTTCCTCAAGTTTTCTTTCTAATAATAATGATATGATGTTAGTAGCTGATAACCCTTAAATACTATAATTTTTGAAATGGCAACATGATAGGTGGGGAAAGTGTAGTAGATTGAATTATGTTCCCCCAAAACTCACTGAAACTTGAATTGTGTTCCCCAAGTTTTATGTATTAGAAACTTAGCCTCCCCCCCCCCCCCCCCCCCCCCCCTAAGGGGGGGGGGAAACTTTTTTTATTATATAAAAGGGGGGGGG
>NW_007793975.1:0-1583 GCF_000696425.1 Galeopterus variegatus | reverse complement strand
TTTTTTTTTTCCTTTTGTTCAAAAAGATTTGGACTCTGGACACCTGGTGCAAGTGTTGGCTCAGCCACCTGCTAGCTGTTAAAATTCTTTAACCTCTCTGGGCCTCAGTTTCCTCATTTGTAGTATAAAGAGGTTGGCCTGGATTACAACTCCAGTCCTTTCTCTGAAATTGTGTGCACACATGGCTCCAGGTTATGGGAAATGTGTTTCTTTGTTCATTAGGAACAAAGAGCAGGACTTATATTTTAAAGGTTGCTACTATATTTCAGCTTCAATATCTTAATTTTTAGGTAACATTTTTCTTTAAGAGGAGGGAGCTGGCTGGTGTAAGGAAACCTGCTTTTTTCTTTTCTTTCTTTCTTCCTTTCTTTTTTTTAAACATGAAAGCCCCTGTCTTCAGGGAAGAAGAGGCTGTTAGATGCGTTTTGAATGTTTCAAATCAAAGCCTGCCAAGAGATGGAGAGCTATAGGTTTCAATAAGCACCTTCTTTCAGTAATTTTAAGAATTTCACTTATGAGGATAATGAAATCTTTAGAAACCCTAGGAGATATACCAGGAAAAAATATGACTCGTCAGTGGAATTTTCCTAAATACTCCCTCCCACTACTCTGTTTGTCCATGAGGAGGGTCTCCTCTGCAGATCTGAAGTCGTCTGCAGCCTAACCGGATCATTTGGGAGCTTGGCAACCGTGGGAGCTTGAGTCTCCCCCACCCTCCAACTCCTCCTACCAGCACCCAGGCCCACTCTTGGGGCCTCAGTTCTTATCATGAGTTGATCTGTCTGCTTGTGGCAAATGTTTCCACTGGAAGCTGAGGCCATCGATAGCAAGCCTTGTGCTCCTGAATCTGCTTCTCACAGCCTTGTTTTAACAAAACCAAAGGTACAAATGTGCTGTTTCTGTGACAAGATGTATAGGCTTCTTTTAGATGTGGAATCTGCAACCTGGGGTTCACAGGCCTCAGTAGGGTGTTAAATGCCCTGAGGTCTGATGTGTAGAATGTGTCCTGCCCTGCTTGGGAGACAGCAGGATAGAGATGACTTTTTCCCTTCTATAGGTTTTCTTGAGTTGTTGCCAAAAATCATTCCAAGCTACTTAAGGACTAAGAAATATATTTTTTGAGCCCTTGATTTGATGTAATTTCAGGAAAAGACACACATTAAGAAAAGACTATGTAAAATCCTAAAAGACCCAGTTGAAAGAAGAAGTTGATGTTTAATTAAAAGCAGTGGGCATGAATGGATTCTGCACATTTTCAAGGATCAAGTTACCTGGAGAGAAAGAAAAATTGTGGGATGGGTATAATATAAACAAAAAGGGGAATTCAAATGAGGACTTTAAGAAATTAAAATCAAAAGGGACTCTTCAAAGAGAGTCCATCTTGGGTATTAACCTCCAACATTGAAATGAAAAGAATCTTGTGAAGCTTTAAAAAACAAGGCAACCCCATCTGAGCATGCTTCAGATCTCTTGGCCTCCAGCTTTTTGTGGGGAGCTACGGTTCCCCATCATTTGCTTGCTGGGTCTAGCATGCATTCTCTGCATTGTGCATCTAGGATTCCTTGCCAGCTATCCAGAGCCAT
>NW_007793974.1:0-1583 GCF_000696425.1 Galeopterus variegatus | reverse complement strand
TGTTATCAGCACCGCACTCTACCGAGTGAGCCACGGGCCGACCCAAATCATACTTATTCTTTATGTCTCTTATCCAATCCCTCCCCTTCCCCCTTTCCTTTCCCTCCCTTTTCCCCCCTCCCCCTTTCCACTCTAATAACCATAGATTTGTTCTCTCCACCTGATAAATTAACTGTTCCTCTGTTCATTTGTTACCTAGATGATCTGTCCAGTACTGAGACAGGTGTGATCAAGTCCTCCCCTATTATCACAAACCAGATGCTTCTTCTATTACTCTGAAGTGTATTTTGTGGAGAGAAGGGGGATGACCTCTTTTTTTTTTTTTTTTTTTGGTCTCTGCTGGTGCCTCTCCTTGTGTCAATGCAGTTGAGAGTCCGGCGTGCCATCTGCATGATAGCTGTGACTGTTGCCATAGAGACTAGCCACTTTTGTGGCAGCCATGGCAATCACAGTGGCTATGGTGGGCAACCACATGGAAATGGTGTTTTTGGTGTGCTCTTTACCTGGTTGTGGCTGGGTTCAGCTTCATACCACAGGAACCCAGCAGGGCCCCGGGGTGGTGGTGGCAACTTGCCTAATTGTGGCTGGGTTCGGCTTTCCCCAGCTCCATGCCTCATTCTAAGATGTTGCTGTGGAGCAGTTGAGGGGGAGAAGGAGAAGGAAGGGGGAGAGAAAATAGGGTGGGAAGAGGGTGAAGAAGAGGGAGCATGATTGAGGCCTGTGCCCCACCCCCCACATTCTGGCAAGGGAGACCAGGGTGCTTCCGGAGGTGGCTGGGTCATTGCTGGGCTGGTTGCAGATGTCAGGGAGGCGTGGCTGAGGCCATTGGCTCTCACCACCCTGGCTCAGGAGCTCAGGGCACTTCCTGCAGTGGCTTAGTGGTCATCACTGGGCTGCTTGTGGATGTCGCAGGGCAGGGCTGAGGCTGTTGGCCCTCCACTGCCCTGGCTCAGGAGTTCAGGGCACTTCCAGAAGCAGCTCTGTGGTTGTCACTGGGCTGGTTGTGGATGTTGGAGGCACGTATCTGAGGCCCTCAGTCCCCCAACACCCTGGCTAGGGAGCCCAGAGCACTTCCTGCGGAGGCGTGGTGGTCATCACTGGGCTGGTTGCAGATGTTGGAGGTGTGTGGCTGAGGCCTTTGACCCTCTGCCCTCTGTGGCTTGGGAGCCCAGGGGGCTTCCCATCCTTCTAGGTTTATAGGTCTTTTTTGGTGGTATTAGACCGTTACTAGTTAATATCAAACTTTGTCTCTGATCTGTGAGTATTTTATTTTTTCTTTCAATTCTGTGTTCAATTATTTTCTGTTCCCACCACTTAATCTCTGCACTGGAACTAATTTGTTGTCCTTTGCTTACTTCTAAAATGGAGGAATTTCCTGTGAAGACTAGCACTTGAGCCCTGTAGTTGAGCTAGGTTGCTATTTTGCTGTTGATTCCCTGAGGAAGGGTATTTGTGCAGCTCTGGTTTTAATTGTTGAACTTGTATGCACTTCTGGGTCTTGTGAGGTCTGGTACACCTGGGCTGTGTGGAAACTCTGGTCTGGGCCTGAGTCTTTTCAGCAAACTTCACCCCCTGCAGTTCTG
>NW_007793973.1:0-1583 GCF_000696425.1 Galeopterus variegatus | reverse complement strand
AATACAAAAAAAAAAAAAAAAGAAAAGAAAAAGAAAAGAGAATATGACACCATCAAAGGAATATAATAACTCTCATGTACCAGACCCCATAGAGCAAGAAACCCTTGAAATAACCAAAAAGTAATTTTGAGCAACAATCTTATGGAAACTCAATGAGATACAGAAGACTCATTTAGAAGACACGAAGTACTAAGCAAATATATTCAGGATATGAAGGAGGAAATTTGCAAAGAGATTATTATTTTAAAAAAATGTAGCATAACTCTTGGAACTGAAGGATTCATTCAACGAAACAAAAACAAAAACAAAACTAGCTTAAGCAGCAGGCTCGAGCAAGCAGAAGAATGAATTTCTGATCATGTAGTTAGTCTTTTTGTAATAACTCAGGTGGACCAAAAAGGAAAAAGAATTTTAAAAAATTTTAAAAATCTAAGAGAGCTATCAGAGAACCTTAAGTGCACAAATACGTGAATTGTAAGTATTCCAGAAGGGGAGGAGAAAGGAAAAGGCAATGAAAACATATTCTGTGAAATAATTGGGGAAAAGTTTCCAGGTACCGGGAGAGACACAGACGAGAAAGGAAAAGGCAATGAAAACATATTCTGTGAAATAATTGGGGAAAAGTTTCCAGGTACATTGAGAGACACAGATTGGGGAGATATGGTCTTTCAGATCAAAGAGGCTCAAAGATTCCCCAAACATATTCAATTCAAAAAGGTCCTTGCCAAGACACATTATAATCAAACTGGCAAAATTCAAAGACAAAGAGAGAATCCTAAAAACAGCATGAGAAAAGTGTCAAGTCACCTATAAAGGAGACCTCATTAAACTAATGGTAGACTTTGCAACAGAAACTCACAAGTCAGAAGAGAATAGAATGATATATTCAAAGTACTAAACCAAAAATACTATACCCAGCAAGGCTATCCTTCAGAAATGAGGGAGAAATAGTGTTTTTCCAAGACAGACAAAAACTGCAGGAGTTCACCATTGCATTTGGCAGATAGCTACAGATCATTACCTCCAACAACCACAAAATATACCTTCTTCTCATCAGCACATGAAACATTCTCCAGGATAGGCCAAATCTTAGGTCTCAAATCAAGTCTCAGCAAATTTTAAAAAATTGAAATTGTTCCAAGTATTTTTTCAGATAACAACAGATTAAAACTAGAATCAATAATAAGTGAAACTCTGGACACTATATGAATACATGGAAATTAAACAAAATGCTCCCGAATGACCTATGGTTCCAAGAAGAAATTAAACAGGAAATTAAAAAAATTTCTTGAAACTAGTGAAAATAAAGACACATCATACTAAAGTCTGTGGGATACTGCAAAAGCAGTACTAAGAGGGAAGTTTATTGCAATAAATGCATACATCAAAAGAATAGAAATTTCACATAAATGACCTAACACTATACCTCAAAGGGCTAGAAAAACCAGAATAATCCAACCTCAAAATAAGTAGACATAGGGGCCGGCCCGATGGCGCACTGCGCTAGTGCGCCACTTGGGACGCGCGGCAGCGCTCCCGCCGAGGGTTCGGATCCCACATACAGACCGGTTCCCGCTCACTGG
>NW_007793972.1:1168-1583 GCF_000696425.1 Galeopterus variegatus | reverse complement strand
CTCTCAGAGTCTGTTTTCTCACCCTTCTTGCTGGGTTTTACCATAATTAATTGAGATGATATATGTCAAGTTTGGTCACATGCTCAATAAAATAGTAACTACTGCTACTAACAGCCTCATGTTGGAACTACAAGGACTTAATTTTTCAAATGCAGGAACTGTAACCGAGAGGAGAGAGACCTCTGTTCAAGATGTGCTGTCCTGTGAAATTAAAGGATCCTGAGACATACAAATCATGTAAGCCTAGTCATTCAGAGTGTCCAGGTGTCCCTCCCAGAGTGTGGAATGGGTAACAAGGAGGCTTGAATGTTTATTAGAAAGTGAAAGTGGGGGCCGGCCCAGTGGCGCACTGCTATAGTGCACCGCTTGGGAAGCGTGGCGGCGCTCCCGCCGAGGGTTCGGATCCCACATACAG
>NW_007793972.1:0-239 GCF_000696425.1 Galeopterus variegatus | reverse complement strand
GCGGGCCGGGGCGTGGGGCCATCGCGAGGGTTTGCGGCCCCTTAGCCGGTGCCGGTCGGGTACGGGCGCCACACTGAGGGTTGCGATCCGTTGCCGGTCACGAAAAAAGACAAAAAGACAAAACAAAAAAAAAAAGTGAAAGTGAAGACTGTGTTTAAATGGAAAACTGGGCTATCCTTCTTCTACCCCCACACCATATCGAGCCTATTCTTTTAGTAATAGCCTCAGAACACTGAGTG
>NW_007793971.1:0-1583 GCF_000696425.1 Galeopterus variegatus | reverse complement strand
CAATTAATGTGACACTTTATCTTAAAAAGGAGCAGAAGTCTGCTTGTGGAACTGGGCGTCACTAGGGGTGGAAAGAGGGTTGTCTATGGGTCTGAGTCTGGGTGGGGTAAATTTGGTGCATTCTCCCACAGCTCCCTACAACTGGGTGGAGTTTACTACATTCACCTAGTGCAGGTTTCAGCAAGCTTTTTGAAAGGCCATGGTAGATACATGAGGCTTTGGTGAGGCAGTTCACATATATGTATGTTATGTATAACAGCTGTTCAAGCTTGAGGCAATGAAGAGAACCATACATTGTTACCCCTTGACCTAGTGTTTTTAGTGGGAAAATTATACATAGGAAGTGCATCATGCTTCAATTGTATCTAATCTATCAATGTTGGAATAGACCTGTACTTTGCAACAAGCATTACAACAGAACTGACCATATTCATTCATTACAGCAAGGTATTGTCAGATCCCTCAGCATGACCCTCAAAGCTTTTCTAAAATGGTCTCTAATTCACTTTTCTAGTTTTATATCCTATTCCAGAGCATCATCTATGATTGTAATTTTGCTATACCCTGGCCAGCTTTCAGATTCAGATATCCACCTTGATTGCTTTTTGTAAATGTATCTTAAAAAAAACAATTTTTAAGGTTTGCTGTTAAAAAATTAAACATATTCAAGTAATCAGTTACTTGATTACAGACCTGAGTGGCAATTCAAGATAAAAATTCTCTTTAAATACATCATACCAAACCATGTCATAACTACAAATGCTTGAGCACATAGTTTTGAAGTCACATAGGGTTGAAGTTAAAATTTTACTTATGAAAAAACACATAGGGTTGAAGTTAAAATTTTACTTGTGAAAAAAGTGACAGATAAGATTTGTTTTCCGTACTTCAAAAAGAAAAAAAAAGAGAGAAAGGTTTTCAGTAGGTCTCTGGCTTCTCTCTCGTTCCCTTTATGCCTCAACCTCACATTTCTTGTTCTTGACTTTCTCTGTACATGTGGGAGCTGCAGCGCCATCAGCGAGGAGTGTCACAATGCTTGACAAGAAATGTCATATCGAAGATAGGCAGCCGCAAACCTAACCAAGCAGGGCTTGTTTCCAAAGAGAACCCTTCATTTTAAGACCTCTCACTGCACCACCGCACAAGCCTCTGCCATGGTCACAGTCAGAGAAATGCCCTGGCACAAGCAGCGCACCCAGCATGGCTGTGTCTACGTGGTTAAACCCTGAAAACGTTTAAAGTGCTGCAGGCCCTTTACAAGTTTTGCCTACCTCGCTCTGTGCAAATCCCCTTGATATGGGCCACGGGAAGAAAATTGTAAGAGATAAGAACAGAAAGGTCAGACCTTGCTGCACAGCGTAAATGTTTGCAAAATTTGAAATTCATAATGTAAATAACAGTTTAAAACGTGGTCTTCTGTCCCACTTGTACTTTCTCAGTTATCAGTCTTACAGTGGACTTGTACAACACTAAACTGTACTTCTTTGAAAAGACTTTCTGTCTCTTTCCACTTCACACTTCTTAGCAACACGGGTAGACCCTGCCATTTTTGTGGAACAGGAGTTACTAAAATTACATCATTC
>NW_007793970.1:0-1583 GCF_000696425.1 Galeopterus variegatus | reverse complement strand
GCCGTGCGTGCTCCTCGAAGGGCCTGCGAGGTGCCAGGGCCGCCCCTGCCTCCCACCCAGAGCCCCCACCCCACTCCACCCCCCGCCCCTCGAAACCCTCAGCTGACCCGGCGTTGCACGGAGCGGCCGCTGATTCAATGGGGAAAAGGGACAGGGACCGGCGCGCGGAACCCAGCGGGATTCAGACGCGCGTAGGGGGTAGCAGCTGCTGAGCTGTTGGGCTCTGTCTTTTTTCCCCGGCTGTTCGTGAATGACTGACGAAGCGCCCAGACTTCTCCGAAGGGTGAACGACTCGTTCCCTCTCGCCTCGTCCGCCCTCGGGCTCTTTCTCCACCGCCGCCCGGCACGCTCTGCTGATCTAAAATCAGAACGATTAGAGAGTCATGCATGCTCTGGAACAGCAACTCCGACAGACGCTCAGCTCTGCCCTCGCATCGGCGCCACCTTCGTGCTCAGCAACCAGGCAAGAGCGTGCAGACCCTAAAAAGTCAAAGTCAGTGTGAACCTAGACTGGATCCTGGAACTTTAGCAATTCATCCGTGTGTGTGTGTAAATCGAAGAGTAAGTGCATGTTGTCTTTGCGTGCTTTGGTGTCATCACGAAGCTTTGCTCCTAAAGGACACGATATGTGGAGAAGTCTTTTCCTTCCACTGTGCTGGCAATCGTTGTTTTTGTTTTTGTTTTTGTTTTTGTTTTTTTAGTCTATTCACTCAAGCAATCACATGCGTCTTTCGTGCAGTTTATTTAAACCTCTAAAGGCCTCCTTGAGTCGCCAAACTACTGCAACAAACTAGCTCGTATTCCGGGCTGCACAACCCTGGCGGATTTTTGTGCGTAGGAGAGGTGAACTGACAATGTGAGAAAAGGTTCTAAGCGGATACCCAACTCCTATCTTCATATCCTCACGTGGCCCCTAGGAGGAGCTGGTGAAATATGCTTAGGTTTTGCAAATATGTATTTAATCCTGCCTCACCAAGGGGGCCTCTTTTCTTAGCACTGAGCAAGATACTTAAAAGGGTGTGGAATGGGTCATGCACGCGGAGTGACTGCTCTGACAGACAAGTGACGTTGCTGTTCCATTTCACTTGCTAAGATTATGCAGTACACCAAGCCTGTTACCAGCTCTGTTGCATTTTAAAGTTGTGTACGTGGGAATAATGCTTCACACAAGGGAGGTCTACTTTAGCATTTACTGTCATGTGTTATTTACAAACGGCTTAAATTAACTGTAAAATAGATGGGTGTCTAAGAACCTAGACTGTAGCCCAAAGCTAAAAGAACCTGGACATAGACAAATTAACTCTATTATTAGCCGAAGGATAGAGAATGATTTAACAGACTACTCCACTTCAATAAGCTTTTTCTGAGATGTGCTTCCTCCCGGATTTTTTCCTAAGAAGCAAACCGGAGGTCTAATTAATCCCTTAAAGCATATTAAACTTAAATGGAAAAAGGAAATCAATCATTTATATATTTTCTCTTCTATATTATGATTCAATCTGTGCATCTGTGGAGAGCTAAGAATTTTCCAAACCGCATGAATTTAGAGAGGGGACATGTTATTTTTTTCCAGGTAAAGAGCT
>NW_007793969.1:1215-1556 GCF_000696425.1 Galeopterus variegatus | reverse complement strand
GTAAACTCATCAGAGAAAGCTATTCGATCTAAGTAAACTCATCAGACCAAGCACTTCGATCTAAGTAAACTCATCACACCAAGCTCATCGATCTAAGTAAACTGATCAGACTGTGCTCATCGATCTGAGTAAACTGATCAGACCAAGCTCATCGATCTTAGTAAACTCATCAGAGAAAGCTATTCGATCTAAGTAAACTCATCAGACCAAGCACTTCGATCTAAGTAAACTCATCACACCAAGCTCACCGATCTAAGTACACTGATCAGACTGTGCTCATAGATCTGAGTAAACTGATCAGACCGAGTTCATTGATCTTAGTAAACTCATCAGAGAAAGCT
>NW_007793969.1:0-238 GCF_000696425.1 Galeopterus variegatus | reverse complement strand
TAAACTCATCAGACGAAGCACTTTGATCTAAGTAAATTCATCACACAAAGGTCATCGATCTAAGTAAACTGATCAGACTGTGCTCATCGATCTGAGTAAACTGATCAGACCGAGCTCATCGATCTAGGTAAACTCACCAGAGAAAGGTATTCGATCTAATTAAACACATCAGACGAAGCACTTCGATGTAAGTAAACTCATCACACCAAGCACATCGATCTAAGTAAACTGATCAGAC
>NW_007793968.1:0-1583 GCF_000696425.1 Galeopterus variegatus | reverse complement strand
AGCCAGTGAGTGGCCGGTCTGTATGTGGGATCTGAACCCTCGGCGGGAGCGCCGCCACGCTCCCAAGTGGCAGGCCACTCACTGTAGCAGTGCGCCACCAGGCCGGCCCAGGATCATTTTTTTCTATTTCTGTGAAGAATGTCATTGGTGTTTTGATAGGGATTACATTGAATCTATAGCTTTCTTTGGGTAGTATGGTCATTTTGACAATATTCTTCCAATCCATGAACATGGAATGTCTTTTCATTTTTTTTTTGTCCTCTTTAATGTCTTTCTTCAGTGTTTTGTACTTTTTATTGTAGAGCTCTTTCACCTTTGTTAAATTTATTCCTAGATATTTTGTTTTATTGGTAGCTATTATAAATGGAATGCTTTCTTGACTTTTTTCTGCTAGTTCATTGTTGGTATATAGAAATGCTGCTGATTTTTGTATGTTGATTTTGTATCCTATAACTTTACCGAATTCATTTATCAATTCTAAGTTTTTTGATGGAATCTTTAGGTTTTTCTCTATATAAAATCATGTCATCTGAAAAAAGAGACAATTTGACTTCCTTTTTTCCAATTTGCATGCCCGTTATTTCTTTCTCTTGTTTAATTGCTCTGGCTAGAACTTCCAGTACTGTGTTGAATAAAAGTGGTGAGAATGGGCATCCTTGTCTTATTCTCATTCTTAGATGAAAAAATTTCAACTTTTCCCTATTCAGGATGACCTTAGCTGTGGATTTGTCATATATGGCCTTTATTGTGTTGAGATACTTTCCTTCTATACCTAATTTGTTCAGAGTTTTTATCATGAAGCAATATTGAATTTTATCAAATGCTTTTCCTGCTTTTTTTGAAATGATCATATGATTGTTGTCCTTGATTTTGTTGATCTGGTGTATCACGTGTTGATTTGTGTATGTTTCATCATCCTTGCATGCCTGGGATAAATTCCACTTGATCATGATGTATAATCTTTTTGATGTGCTGTTAAATTTGGTCTGCTAGTATGTTGTTGAGAATTTTTGCATCTATGTTCATCAGGAATATTGGCCTGTAGTTTTCTTTTTTTGTTGTGTCCTTATCTGATTTTGGTATCAGGGTGATGCTGGCTTCATAGAATGAGTTTGGGAGAATACCTTCTGCTTTGGTTTTTTTTTTGAATGGTTTGAGAAGAATTAGTGTTAATTCTTTAAATGTTTGGTAGAATTCAGCAGTGAAGCCATTCAATCCTGGGCTTTTCTTTATTGGGAGACTGCCATTTACTAATTTAATCTTGTTACTCATTATTGCTCTGTTCAGGCTTTCTTTTCCTTCTTGAGTCAGTCTTGGTAGGTTGTATGTGTCCAGAAAATTATCCATTTCCTCAAACGTTTCCAATATGTTGGTGTATAGTCTTCATTATAACCTCTAATGAATCTTTGTATTTCTGTTTCAGTTGTAATCTCTCCTTCGTTGTTTCTGATCTTTGTTATTTGGGCCTTCTCTCTTGTTTTCTTACTCTAGCTAATAGTTTGTCAATTTTGTTTTATTTTCAGAAAACCGACTTTTTGCTTCATTGATCTTTTGTATTGTTTTTTGACCTCTCTGTAATTTAG
>NW_007793967.1:0-1583 GCF_000696425.1 Galeopterus variegatus | reverse complement strand
CTTGTGGGATCTGAGCACTTCTTCCTTAAACCCAAAGTATGAAACCACCAGCTAACATGAAGCAGGCTCCCGAAGACAACGGACGTCTCCACAACCGTAATGATCACAGGACTGTCCCATTTGAATGGAAGGACGTTTGTCTCCCTAGCTGGGCCTGACCTCCATTCTGCATGCCTAGGGACCTCCACCTCAGAGCCCTAGCAATGGTTAGCAACTGGAGAGTCACACTCAGACCACCCAGAAGCCTCTGCTAATGCACTTGGCGGCCTAATTGGGAACATGAACTGACAGGAGCACGATGTTCCAGCCGCCTGGGCTTGCTGGCTGCCTTGACGTTGGCTCTCTGGGTCATTCCATGGGGGAGGCAATGTCTTTGATCTACAAAGCCCATGTCCACTTTGATCCTGGTCACCTTCAAGTTCAATCTTTCAGCAACTGGCCCTTCCCACCACATCAGTCACCTGTGCCCTGAGACAGGCTTCTTTAATACTTCCAGATGGCAAGAATCAGGAGAGAAAGAGAGATGCTGATAGAGCCAAAAACGTGGTTTGAAAGAGATCTGAGATGCTCTAAGCATTTTGTTTTATACTCTAGGTCCCTGTTAGCAGTGGGAAAGGAAGAATTTAAATTGAATGATATCCTACCAGGCTCCAGGAGTCGTTACACACGTTATGGCAACCAACCTGGAATCAAAGCTGAACTCCAACACCTGCTATCTAACAACTGTGGGAAAGTGCTTTTACTCTCAGAATCTCAGTTTTCTCACCTAAGAAGTAACAGTATCTTTAATAATAATAATAATGATGATGATGATGATGATGATGATGATATGTGTAAAGCACCTGGCATTTAACTACTACTAAATATGATTCTCATAACAACTGCATATGTGAAATCTCACATGCCATTTCAGAGTGGAAGAAACAGGTACTCAAGGGCCCAGAGTGAGCAAGGGCTGGAGGTAAGATGTGAGCCCAGGTCCACCAGCCTCTGAGTACCCTGAAGTTTCCCTCTGTGGCACTGTGTGTTGTAAGTGAAACATTCTTAACTAAGGGCTTGTCCCGGACTCTTCCTCCGTTTGGCTCGGTTAATGAGAACAACTGGTGAGGGTGGCAATGGCAAAAATGAACTCCCTAAAAGCAACTTAGTGTCTGTGTTGTATATTAGCTATTCCCTGTGAAGTTCACCCATAAACTTTATCATGTGATTTCATGTTCCAAAACATTCATTTCTTTATTCTTCAGCTTTTAAAATTAGAGCTTTTCCAGTTTGGGATGGAAAAAGTCCTAAAAGAATTTACATACTACTATTCCCTCCCGAAGAGAGATTACTGACTACAAGTTTCAAGTGTTCTTGACAACTTGGTGTCATTGTCATGAACATCTGTTAGACTGTTAACAACTATCAACTAGAAAGCTCTACAGTTGAACGGTTCTGACGCTGCCCACTCTCCCCCCAGCCACCTGTCAGGCTTTCGGCTCCTGCCAATGTCTGTCACCACTGCATCGGTCCATTCCTACCTGCTCTGGCAGTGATTCTCAACATCACTGTGACTGTAATTACCCGGGAAGTTTGTTAGCAAT
>NW_007793966.1:0-1583 GCF_000696425.1 Galeopterus variegatus | reverse complement strand
GCTTTGGGGGTAGTGTTCACCTCTAAGCAGAGAAGGAAAGAAATTGGATAGGACAGGGAATATCTGTTATTTTACAAAAAAGTAAGCAAATGTACAAAATGGAGAGATATGACAAAGTTTTGTATTGGTTTCACAGTTGATCATTATTCTCATTATTTTTCCTATATGTTTGAAATTCTCACCATCTTTCCTGTAGGTTTGAAAGAAAAAGAAAGTATGTTTCAATGCAACGGAGATGGTTTGCAACAGAAAATAGAAAACCTGGGGTCAGAGACAAGAAAGTTGGCAGTGCGTATCCATTCTTGTCCAGCAAGGCAAACGCTGAATTTGGAGGGACGTGAACATCTACTCCCCAGAGAAGCTATCTCATCAGCTTATATAGGAGGGCTTAGGTTAGTGACTGCACATTGGAATCATGTGAGAGTTTTAAAAAAATACACTGGGGCTCATGCCCAGAGATTCTGATTTCATTGGCCTAAGAGAGGCAGTAGTCATTTCAAAAAGCTCCTCGAGTGATTCTAATGTACAGTCAGGGTTGAGAGCCACAGGCTTGGGTGAAATATCCCTAAAAATACTTTCCTTGTCTCTTTTCTCTAATTCAAATTTGAGAAGTGACCGTCTGATTTCTAGACCCTGATGCAGAGAAGGGAGGAAAGAGAGGCCCCATGTAGGAGACATCAATATACTGGTCCCTGGAAAATTCATATGATTTATAAAAACAGTTTTTTGGGAGTTCTGTTAGGGTGAGTCTCTCCACTAGAGAACAATCCATATGTCCTTACTCTGATGGAAGCCAATTTGTGAAACTGTGAGTCAAGGATTTGGCCTTGGAACGTGGGGACACAGGTATTAACCTTGAGAACTCTCATTTGGGTGACCAGCCAGCCTGATTTTCTCACCATTTCACTCTTCCCTTCTACCTGATCCCATTGCTCCATGTAAAACCCTTTGATTTCTCATTTGTCAAGTCAAGCCCAAATATCTTAACATGACCTGTAAGACTTATGATCAGAATCCTTCAGCCCCTTGCTCTCATCTTCCCCACTGAACTAGTGAATTGCTTGCATTACTACCTGAACTTGTCAAGTCTCTGGGCTTTCTTGAATGAGCTGTTCCCTTACCTAGAATATTCTTCGACCTCCTTTTCCACCACTATGACCACCACCCCTCTCTTTTTGATGACAACTACTCAGTCTCTCAGCTTTCAATTTAGAGCTCACATTCCCAGAGGATCCTTCCCTACTCCCCAAGACTAAATTAGTGTTTTTACTAATTAACTGTTATAAATATTATTGGCACTAGAAAGGTGTGTACAGGGGCTGCTAAAAGTTTGCAGTCACATATCTGTCCACTGCAACAGATGTTTCTCTTCTACCATCAGTACGACTCATCTCAGGTGGAGATTCACCCCTTTCCTATCCATTCAAAAGGTTACTTCCATTTGCCCAAATGCAAAGTGCTTCCTTTCCAAACTTTGAGTCTCCTGTCTATTTTTATCAATGTCCAAAATGTTTTTTCCTCATTCATGTGTTTGGTAAACATTATTTGTGAACTTACTCTACTCTAGACCCTGTGCTTAGTCT
>NW_007793965.1:1192-1583 GCF_000696425.1 Galeopterus variegatus | reverse complement strand
GGGTGAACATGGAGGCCGGTGACCAGGAATTGGCCTTCAGCATCCTCATGGCTGGACCAACTCTTCACAACAGCCCCAGTTCTGAGACAAAAGCCCCAGCTCTCTATCGCCACAAAGCTGGGCAGCTTCATCCTGAGATATCCTGCAGCACACCAGAGCCCTAAACAGTGCTCCCAAGGAAAGCACAGAAATGGGCTGTTGGTCCCCAGATCAGGGCCCAGGCTGCTGACACAAGGCTCTGGCTTCGTGGTTGATCTTCCACAGAGAACCACTGAGGTCCCTTGGCAAACCCTGTGAGGTATTCCTGCTCCTTAAGAATATTGTGAGTTCTGGGGCCGGCCCGGTGGCGCACTGCTACAGTGTGCCACTTGGGAGCACGGTGGCGCTCCCG
>NW_007793965.1:0-248 GCF_000696425.1 Galeopterus variegatus | reverse complement strand
GACACTGAGGGTTGCATTCCCGTTGCGGGTCCCGGTCCGGTACGGGTGCGACACTGAGGGTTGCAATCCATTGCCGGACACGAAAAAAGACAAAAAGGAAAAAAAAAAAAAGAATATTATGAGTTCTATCCCACAGTGTTTTCAGCTTCTTGGAGAAAGCCCTCTTGGTCCCTTTTTTCAACAATGACAGCCACTATTCTGTCCGCGTACCAAGCCCAGGTATCCAGGGAGAAGGACAAATGTGCTTC
>NW_007793964.1:0-1584 GCF_000696425.1 Galeopterus variegatus | reverse complement strand
ACTACGTGCTTATTGTATGACGGGGCCTGTGCCAAGTAAGGTCTTTCTCTGATTTCATTCATTCTTAACGACAGGCTTTAATGGGGGAAGGAACTCACCCAGGGTCCCACAGCAGGTAAAGGTATTGAAACAGACCTGATTAACTCTAGAATCCATGCTCTTACCTTCTACAAGAACTGTTGCAGGTGACCCCCCACCCCCGGTGATGCCTGTGCCTTGGTGTATGCACGTGTGAGGGACAGGCTTCCAAATCAGTTATTTCAGTTGGATCTATGGGCCTTGACTGCATTTTGTGGTGACTGCTTGCCACCAGCCACCATTCCCCTCATAGGTCAGGGCAGGACTGTCCTCGCCCTGTCCTAGAGGCTTCTGCCCTGACCATTTCTCTTGCTGCTGTTCTCACACATATAGGCTGGGGGACAGGGGTCTCCCAATCCACCACTCCCCCTGGAGAGTGTGCATGCCAGTGTGTGTGTGTGTGTGTGTGTGTGCGTGTGGCACCTTTCAAAGATACAGGCCCTCCAGGCCCTGGCTTTATTCAGAGCCTACTTAGTAAGCAACCACAGTTGCTCACTTGCACCCTAATAGTTAATTTTACTGGAAAGATCATCCCTAAAAATTGGGCAACCTAAGATGGCAAAAGCTTTAAGCATGTTTATAATCTTTGACCTAGAACTCCCCCCACCATTAGAATCTGTTCAAAGAAAATAATCAGAAATATGGCTAAGTGTATATGCACATGTTCATTGAAGCAGTAGGTGTACTTATACAAAATTACAATCAATCTAAATATCGAGATATTATAAATTATAATTTTAATAACCTAGTGAATTGTTTATCATATAATATTAAGAAAAAAGGAATTATTACCATAGGATCTCAATTAAATACAAACTTTCAGGGACAAAAAGAAAACCCAGAAGGAAACATACTATTACGTTAGCCTGGGCATCACCACATTGTGAGATAGTTAAAAATTACTTTATTCTTGGGCCGGCCCGGTGGCGCACTCGGTAGAGTGCGGTGCTTGGGGGTGTGGCGGGGCTCCTGGCAAGGGGTCGGGTGCCATATAGAGACCGGTCCGCTCACTGGTTGAGCGCGGTGCGGGCGCAACACCGAGGGTTGTGATCCCGTTACCAGTCACGAGAAAAGACAAAAAGGAAAAAAAAAATTACTTTATTCTTTATATTCCTTTGAATTATCTCATATTGTCGAGTATGAACATAAACTAAACCAATCTGGACAATGTATATTCTTCTCAAAGGGCACTTTTATACAAAAAAAAAAATTGCTAAAATTGTGACAGCTCTATGCCAGGCGCTCCATTAACTGCTTCATGTGGAATGTCTAACCTTCCCCAAACAGCGACCCTGTAAGTGAAGCAGGAACGGTTGTTATCCTCATGTTACAGCTGAAGACACTAAGGTGTAGGGGCCTCCACGATGTTCCCTATGATACAAAATAATCAGTGGAGCCAGGCCGCAAACCCAGACCACCTCCACCCAGCTCTCTTTCTCAAACCGTGCACCTCTACGCATATTTACATTCCCAACCCACTAGCTGAGACTGAGTCCCTTTGTATTT
>NW_007793963.1:0-1584 GCF_000696425.1 Galeopterus variegatus | reverse complement strand
CTGGCATTCTCCTCACCGCCTCCACCCCCACAAGTAACTGCCTGTAGATTCTCTTTTGCAATTTTTTCTAGAATCTACCCATTTCCCTGTATTTTATTTTCACTGATACCTCTTCAGTACAGGCCACTGTCATCTCTCCTGGGGATTACTAAAGAGCCTTCTAAATGGTCCCCTTCATCTCCAGTTTGCTAAACTACAACCAGAGTAATATTTCTAAAATGCAACTCTGATTGAAATCATTCAATGCCTCCCCACTGCTTTCAGAATAAAGTTCTAACTATTTAACCTGGCCTTCCAATTCCCAACCCCACTTCCTCAATTCACTCCAGATAGACTAACTTTATATTAATTCCCTGAACGAATCATGTTCTTGCCTACATCATTTCCCCACATATACCATCATTTCTGTATGAAACACAGTTCAGTTGCCGAACACTTGCTTCAGGCTCAGCCTAAGGATTTTTTCCTCTGGAAGACATCCCTGACCCACCAAATCTGGATCAAATACTCTCCTAGGTGCTGCCTGAGGACCCTAAACTACCTTGATCATAGTCCTCAAGGCATATTACAATTGCTCAGTTATCTGTCTTGTTAGAGACAAATTACATGATGAAATTAACTTATTTCCTATGCATCTAGAATGATACTGGTAAAGTGTCATCTTGGGAAAACTGAGAAAAGAGTCATCCAAATCATCTGTGTTTTGTGGTTTAGATGAAGAACCCAGCTGAGAGAGACTATAAGCTTTATGATAGTAGAGACTTCTACCTATCTCATTCATTCTTGTTTCTGTTTGCACAGCAGCTGGCACACTGGAGGTATTCATTAATTACTTAAATAACTGTGTAAGTTTACTAAAGCCACTTGGTACCTATGAGTGATTCAACTGAGGCATATCACTGTACCCCCGCCCCCCATATAGTAGCACTTAGCACATCCCTACACACACACCATTCACATGAATTCTAGGTTGATCGGTGATAAACGAAAAATGCAATAAGCAGCTAACATTTACTGACCACTTGTTATGTAATGCACCAACTGTTCAATCAACTTTAAGCAGATCACTATTCTTTCTCTAGATCCAGTTATCACTGTGTTCCAATCTTCCACCTGTCTTCCCCACTACATTTTAATCCTTGAGGATAGGTGGCACATCTTAAAACTTTTCTACTTCTCAAAAGTCTTAGCTGCCTGATATATAGTAGTCACTCAGTAAAGGTTTGTGAAATAAATGAAAAAATCAATCTGGATTATTTTAAATGCCTGAACAACCTTTGAGCCCCCCCCCCCAAAAAAAATAGTCAGCAAAATCAAACAATTTATCAAGTACCTAACTGAACTAGAGAGGCAGTTAATTTCAGTGGAGTCACCTAACCATTTAATTTCAGCTTCACTATACTCATTTGTAAACAAAGATAATTGCTACTTTCCTTACCAAACTATTTTAAGGATTAAATAAGAAAATGAATACAAAGTACTTATGACAGTGCTTAGCAGTTAGTGCATAATAAATGTCAGCCACTATTGTGACAACAACGGGGATTGCATGATGCACAAGCAGCTAAATATATTGGCTTTTTC
>NW_007793962.1:0-549 GCF_000696425.1 Galeopterus variegatus | reverse complement strand
ATACAAAAAAATAAATAAAACAAGACAGTCCACCACCAAAAGTTAATAAATCTCAAACTCTAGATCCTATAGAACAGGAAGCCCTTGAAATGAATGACAAGGAATTTCAGGTGATAATTCTAAAGAAACTGAATGAGATACAAGAAAACTCAGCTAGATGGCATGATGAAATGAGGAAAAGTATACAGGACATGAAAGAGGAAATGTACAAGGAAATCAATGCCCTGAAAAAAAATGTAGCAGAACTTGCCGAACTGAAGAAGTTATTCAGCGAAATAAAAAACACAATGGAGAGTTTAACCAGCAGGATAGCGGAAGTTGAAGAGAGAACCTCTGAACTTGAAGATGGACTGATTGAAATAACACAAGCAGACCAGAAAAAAGAAAAAAGAATCAAAGACATTGAAGAAAATCTGAGAGAAACATTAAACAACTTTAAGCGCTTAAATATCCAAGTCTTGGGTATTCCAGAAGGGGAGGAAAAAGGGGAATGTATAGAAAACATATTCAACAAAATAGTGGCAGAAAACTTCCCAGGCATAGGAAAAA
>NW_007793961.1:0-1584 GCF_000696425.1 Galeopterus variegatus | reverse complement strand
TTATCTTTGGTGATGCTCTTATAGTAAGGCTTTCAGGTATTGTACAGTAAAAATGCTGTACTCTTTTAGTGGGAAGTTCTCTTCCAATTCTGTGATTAGTAGTGTGGGTGGGTCCCTGAGTATCTGTTGGATTGTTGAATTGAATTAAAATCTCTGCAGGTGTAGTCATTTGCAGATATTCCCATTCAGAATTTTTTCTTCCTATTAAAAACAGCATTAAATATATTAGTGTACAGTGATCTACGTTAAGAACTACAGGAAGGGGAAAATGAAAATGCTTAAAATACATGTTACTAAAGTTAAAGAAGGAAAAAAATGTAGGAAAGGTGATATTTGTAAGATAATGGCTGATGATTTTCCAGAATTATTGAATGAATTATTGAAAGGTATCAATTCTCAGATGTAAGAACAATAAAAATTTCCAAGCACAATAAATGAAATAAATCTATATCTAGACAAATCATTGTGTTTTAAAGATCTTAAGAGTAGGAAGAGTTAAAAGCAAGTTGCCTACACATACTCTTAAGTTCTCAGCTTCTAACGAGCTTTAGAATCACCTGGAAAGCTAGTAAACATGTAGATTCCTGGGCCCTACTACTCCGAGGTTCTGATTCAACTGATCTAGGGTGGGATCTGATATAAATCCACATTTATAATGGGCCACACTTTTGGCACTCAGTGTGAGGGCAGACTTCTCAGTATGAGCCACAGAGGCCCTAAGATGGAGAATCATATTTTCAAAATGCTAAAAGAAAAGAATTATTTATCTGGTAATATATACTGGCTAAAATTTCATTCAAGAACAAGAGTAAAATAAAGATATTTTCAAACACACAAATATTAAGGGTTTATTACCAACAGACCCTTGTTAAAAGAGCTTCTAAAGGATTTACTCTGGGAAGAGAAAAAAATAAACTGAAGATGTAGCTGAGATGCAAGAAGAATTTTTTTTTTATTACTTCTCAGTCTTTATCTCCTTTCACTTACCAGCACCACATGACACAGTCGATCACTTCTCTTTACTATACGTTGTTCCCGTGGCTTCTGCAAACACTTGATTTCCCTCCTTATTTCCTGCTTAGTCAACTTTGCTGCTTTCTCACCTTCTCAGTGCAAGAATTGATGAGCAAAGCTTCACATGTGGGTAAATGTAAACCGTTGAGTCTATTTGATGTTTAATTCTACAGTAAAAAAATGTAAGATAATTGGAAATGGGGTAAGAATATCTGGTGAGCTGGGTGACTTTATGTAACACTTTCTAAGAGCTTTTGTTTGTTAGAGGAGGGTAGAGGTATTGATTAACTTTAATTTTCAGTTATATATGAATATTGTTATTAAGGGTTACAGGTATCACTAAAAGAATAAAAATTGAGTGATTAACTTTCAAAATTTCTGAGGGAAATTAAGTAAAGTTTAAAAAATGGAATCAAATGAAAGAAAAAGGAAGGAAGAGAAAAAAATAGCAGGACAAGTAGAAAACACAAAATAGGTCAATAAAATTATTTTCAAGTATATAAGCAATAAAAGCAATAAAAATAGATGTAAATGGACCAAACTTATGACTCTCAAAAAGAGTCAAATTAA
>NW_007793960.1:0-1584 GCF_000696425.1 Galeopterus variegatus | reverse complement strand
CATTGTAGCATTTAAAATCCCTCCCACATTTTGTTTCAGTGGAATTGAGTTCAATCTCTCTTACCTCTTGCAACAGTCATGATCCCTACTGCAATGGTCTTCAATAAAGTCTTTCGTGCCTGTTTAACTCAATTATGTGCAATATTTCTGTGACATCTCTATCTTACTTTTTTAGGGTATTTACTTGGAGACATAGTGAGACTGACTTCTTACTTAACCATGTGAAATAGAGATAAATATGTCTAGGAATTAAACTCATTTTTTTTTTTTCAGGTTTTACAATGGAAGGACAGCTTCTTCAAGTTTGCAGTCTAAAAAACCTCTTGGTATATAAAAATATGCCATTGACTTTAGTCTCTCAGATGATGTAAAGGAAACTGTTAGGAGGTACACTTCTTTGTCTCTCATGAAGATAAGAGATGTTATTCTTTTTTTCTGCTTTGCTGTATAAAATATGTAAGATTTCATTCTAATTTTGTACTCCCTTTTGTCAACCTTACATGTATGTACAATCTCTTGTTTACTGTGGTAGAAAGAATAGTAAGGACCTCCCCCAAAAGATATCCAAATCATAATCCTCAGAACCTGTAAATGTGTTACATGATAAAAAGCAATTTGCAGAGGTGTTTAAATTAAACATTTTCAAATGGAGAGATTGAGATTATACTGGATTATCCAGGTGTGCCCAATGTAATCACAAGTGTCCTTATAAGGAAGAACGAGGCAGGAGATTCAGAGTCAGACAATAAGATAATAACAAAAGCAGAGCTGTAGGTTTCTGAGCCAAAAAGTTTGGGCAGGATCTAGAAGCTGAATAAAGGAAAGAAACAGATTCCTTTCTAGCATCTACAGAAGTACACAGCACTGCCGTAATCTTGCTTTTAGAACTTCCAACATCCAGAACTGTAAAAGAATAAATTTATATGGTTTAAGCAATTGTTTGTGGTAATTTGTTATAAAAATAATAGAAAACTAATATACTCATTTGATAATAAATTGAGTTCTTTTTCTCCTCTGTATTTGTACAAAGGAGATTTTTTGTTGGTAGGACTGCTTTATTTCCCTAAAAGAATGAAACGTAAGAGCTGGATAATTATGTGATAACTGTAAAGAAGAATCTGAAAACTCCTGTGATAATGATTCATCATTTCTTCTATACTGCAAATCTAAAGTTGCTTGTGTATTTTATTGGTTGATAATGTACTTTTAAAATTCTGTATTTTTAAAATCCACTTTGGTAACAAAGAGCTAACAAAATGTAGAACATTTTCTATGAAATATAAATGCTACGTTTTCTTATAAGAAAGTTTATGATGACCATGTAATTGCACATTTTTTGACACTAGCCATCTACCATGGCAGATGGAGGTAGTAGGAATATTACAGAACTCATGAAACCACAGAAATCAGATATTCTGAAGTAGCAGCATCGTCAGCTTCAATAATGAGTATTTATTATAAGAACACAGTGACAATATTATATATGCAGCTGCAAAAAACATTTACACATCACTCTAAAGATTAACTTTTTATTTTGGTCAAATGATTCTTTATCTAAATTCTAATCATTTTTTATAAAAGTCT
>NW_007793959.1:1229-1584 GCF_000696425.1 Galeopterus variegatus | reverse complement strand
GCCCTCTGAGTTCTGTCCTTCTCATCTGGCCGGAGGGCTCATTCTAATCCTCCTTTTAAACCTCCTCTCTCTTTCTCTCACTCCTTTTAACCTTCCTCCTACTGGGTCCAGGACCCCTGCCATCAAGTAAACCCTAGCATGCTAGGTCCCTCTGGCTTCCAGCATTTTTGCCTCTGGGAAGTGAGGGTCCAGGTGACGACCTACACCCCCTTCCCTCCTGGGAATGGCACGACTCATTGGGGATGCCCTCTGAGTTCCGTCCTTCTCATCTGGCCAGAGGGCTCATTCTATCCTCCTTTTAAACCTTCTCTCTCTCTCTCTCTCTCTCTCTCTCTCTCTAATCCTCTTTGGAATG
>NW_007793959.1:0-229 GCF_000696425.1 Galeopterus variegatus | reverse complement strand
CTTCAGGCATACAGTCTCACACATCATGACATCTATATGCTCCTGGCCAACACCCTCCTTTTCAAAGAACGCAACCGTGTCTGGGGTGAAGCTTGGAGCCATGCAGATGAAACCCACTGCACAAACCCTGCCCTCCCCATTGGTCCCCAGGCAGTCCCCAAACAAGAGCCACATTGGGATTACAACACGCCACAGGGAATTCAGGCCAGAGATCACTTTAGTTCTTGCC
>NW_007793958.1:0-1584 GCF_000696425.1 Galeopterus variegatus | reverse complement strand
GGGGGAAAATGTAAGTTGAAACAGATTGGCCAATAGAAGTTAGTTTTTAGTCTGTGTCCATATGTTTGACAAACTGATCTTTTCATGTCCTTGAACGAGCTAATATTTATTGCATTTGCTAAGGCATTAATCTCCAAGGATGAACGTTTCATTGGGAAGTGTGACTCACCCTCATTCTGTTAATCCAAGTGTGGGCTGCAGCTTAGCAGGCAAATGAATGTAGGGATGTAAGAGAAATTAAAATGTATGTGAAATCTAAAGTAATCGAACTCACAGAGGCAGAGAGCAGGATGATCACGACAGAGGCCGCGCAGTTGGGGAGATGTGAAGATGATTATCTAAGAGTAAAAAAACTCAGGAGAAATACGATTTTTTCTTTTCATGAGTTCTATTGTACAGTGTGATGAATATAGCTAATAACAAAGTGTTGTGCATTTTCAGATCGCCGAGAAAGTACATTTTAAATGTTCTCAAAACAGAAATGCTACATGTTTGAGATGACGGATATGTTAACTAGCTTCATTTCATGATTCCTCATTGTATTTATACATTATAACTTTGTACCCCACAAATCTGTACAATTATGCATGATCAATTTACAATAAAATAAAATAAAAAACAAGTTTAGAAAAAAATGTATGGACTCACATTGGACTTTCTGAATCAGAACCTTTTGCAGAAATTTCTGTTTTAACAAGTCCTTAATATCATTATTACTTGCACTAATATTCGAAATCCACTGTTTTAGTGGGCTTTACTAAAACACAGAGGGAATATACAGTGTACTATGTGAAATATACTGCACATGATAGAGAAGGAAAATCTTAGACTTGGCAAGGCTCTTCCCATGAAGATCTGTCAAAAGAGAGCAAAAGTTTTGGGTAGGCATCAGTCCTGTAGTGGAGAACAAACATCTTAAGAAATACACATTAATAAAAGCTGAGAATTTGGAATTATCGTTTAGCCATAACATCCTAGAAAAGGCTATGCATTTTTATTTAAAATGCATTTGTTAAATTATTTCAAATTGGTCATCCTCTACTTTAATTAAATATAGGCAGTGCGTATGACATAGGACAAAAATGTGGGGACAGTTTGGTGAATATCATTCTTTATAGGCTCACGGGCATATGCTTTACACTGAAAATTAGTAAAAGTTAAGAGAGAGGAAATTGGAGGTGTTTTTTCTTGATCATCCCGCCATATTCTTTAGATAAAAGTAACTAAACAGCAGTTCAACTGTCTGATAAAAATCATCCAATGAAAACAATGGGAAAATTAAACAGAATTGTTTTCAAATCCAGAAAGTATACTCAAGGTTAAAACACGTGAGCACACAGATGTACTCAGAAATTCCCACACACTCGCTCACGTTGCATTCATTTGTGCAGTAAGATAGTAGAGCCTCCTCAAATTTAGTACCTGGTATTTATACGTGGCTAGGAAGTTTGGAAAATAGAAAAGAAACCACTACTTATAAAAACTTAAAACAGGAAATGAGAGGCCATATTGAATAATTGTAAAGTGCAGATGTAGAAATACTATTTGAATTCAAGTATAAAAACAGCTAAAATTATAAAAGCT
>NW_007793957.1:0-1584 GCF_000696425.1 Galeopterus variegatus | reverse complement strand
AGGCATGTCATTGCCTTTCTGGAGCCCCTGAGCTTTGGGAACACTCACCACCCATTAAATAATTGTGGACCTAATGTATGGGAGTGTGTATGGGAGTGCATATAGGCCATCTCTGTTTTCACTGCCAAACTGCTGACCCCAAGCCCAGGACACAGCACATGGCAACTTTCAGTGCCTTTGGGTTGAATGAATATCCTTGGTTAAACCAGCCTCTCCTGGAATTTCCAATTACAAGGAAAACTTAGCATCATCCTCATCACTAGTCAGTCATCAAGTCCCGATGATTCTACTTCTCAAATATAAATCTCTCCCCAGTCTACCCACTGCTCTCCAACCTCACCATTATCCTGGCATTATCTCCCTTCTGCTCAGCCTGAAATCCACAATGTAATTTTAATTGTTGGGCAGTGTCCAATAACATAAAGTGATTTATTCAATTAATTCCCTATTGTTGAGAACCTAAGATGTTTCAAGCCTATGTAAATAATGCTATACTCAACAAATTTACAACTAAATCTTTGTGTTTACCCCTAGGGAAAAAAATATAAATGGAAATACTGGAACAAAGTATATACACAGTTTAACATCTTCTGATTACTTTTGCCAAATTGTACCTCAGAAATGCCACACCGAAGTTCACTCTCATGCCTGCCTCCTTGCATCTCTGCCAGTAATGAGTATTGTAAATTTCAAAATTCTGCCAGGTTATTTCCATTGAATTGGCCATTTCTGCACTGGGTTAGGGATGATCCTGCCAATCCCCTTCCCCCAACACACACACACACACACACACACACACACACTGGCCATTTCTGCACTGGGTTAGGGATGATCCTGCCAATCCCCTTCCCCCAACACACACACAGACACACACACACACACACACACACACAGGCATTTCTAACCACAAGTAGACCAATGCTGTTTGTGAGCTGCAATATACACAAGTGTGGGGCACTGAGCATGACCAGAGGATGTTGTGAAATGATTATGAATAATGTTCACACACACAGAGCACAAGTGAGGGGCCCAGAGATCCCTGACACCGGTTCATACAAGCCACTTTAATAATTCCTAGGCAATCAGAATGCTTGTACTTCTCGTTGGCTTTTGTTTCTGTACCTAATGTCTATGAGTATTGTCAACTAATTGTCATACTCCTATTTCCCATTGTGTGTGTGTGTGTGTGTGTGTGTATGACTTGTGTGGAGGTACACTGGAAGAAGGCAAGGGCTTGGACACAGTTGCTGATGACAAAAATTCTGGAAAAGAGTCCAAGATGTTATAAAAATCACAGGAAGGTTGGAAGAGAGTTGAAAGTCAGGATACTGGGGTGAGGGGAGAAAGAGAGAAGCTCTGGTGGACATTACCAGGGTTGACAAATATCTTGTTCTTCTCCGGGGCACCTGTACTTCCCAATTTTTTTCATTTAGATGGACCCACGTGACTGTCTGGGCCAGCGGGCTGTGAGCAAATGTACCATTTGTCACTTCTGGGCTGTAGGCTGTAGATTCTGAATTGCCAAATTGCAGGACCTTCAGTCCCTCTCTTGTCCTGCCATGATGGCATGGAGGGCCTGGATGG
>NW_007793956.1:0-1585 GCF_000696425.1 Galeopterus variegatus | reverse complement strand
GGAACCGGTCCGCATGTGGGATCCGAACCCCCGGGCGGGAGCGCCGCCGCGCTTCCCAAGCGGCGCACCTATCCAGTGCGCCACCGGGTCGGCCCTAAAGTGCTGGTTTTAATACCACAGAGCAAATAGAATAAAGCTTTATCAGAATGATAAAAATCAGATCTCACATTGAATAGATTCTTTTTCTTTATTATTCTTATCTTCTTTTATTGAAACTGAACGTTTTAGTAAAATTGTTCTGATTATTTACCTAGAACTATGACCCAAAGAGGCTAATTTATATTTGTTCCCAAAATTTAGACATAATGACCAGAAAAGAAATGTAATTATTGTTGTTCTGTGAAACGCCATTGATACTTTTAATTGCTTCAGATAATCAGGGAAATTGCTGTCTCTAAAAGCCAAGGCATTTGTTTTTATATTATTTTAAAGCTGGCCATAGTTTGGTGAATCTTTAAGTAAATTGTGTTTTGTACTAAGTATTATATATGTTTTAACAGTTAAAGAGAAAGACTACTATACTAATTAGAAATATGTTTACAGCTCTATCTTAAAGGAACCAGCCACAGAAAGCCTTCAAGCCCTGTGTGCTCTAGGATTGGCAATGCAGGATGTTACACTGTCAAAAGCAGCACTTAATGAGTTACTGAAGCACATCAAACACAAAGACAGTGATTATCAGAGGTGCCTTCTTACTTCAGCGATTTATGCACTCCAAGGCCACAGTGTGGCAGTACAAAGACAAACATCTAAAGCTGTTCACAGGTAAATTCTGTCCTTGTGATTGGGGCCTAATTATATTTGATGTGGTTGCGTTTGACACTTTAACTTTATTAAGATTATATAATGAGGTAAGCATATGTATTTGGAAACCAAACTCTGGTTTTATGAAATCATATATAGGACCAGGAAACTGACTGTACATGTTATTTCACCTATAAAGATTTTTTTTTTTAAATTCAGTTGATAAATTTGGCCCTTACTCAGGTTAAGACCAAAAGCTTATTTTTGTGTAAAACCCTTTTGTAATACTGTCAGTCTGTTATCTGATACTGTTCAGGTTGATGGTTTTAGGAAGTTTTGGCCACTTAAACATTCATTAATGTCTTCAAAATTTGGAAAATGTAACGCTATCATTTACAACAGTGGTTATTTTATTTTCAGCAGTAAAGTGTTCTGTCTGTAGTTTTTCTTCCATAGTTCATTCCCATAGTTGAATCTTTGCTGGTTAGTTATATTTTTTAAAAATTAAATTATTTTGGGCCGGCCCAGTGGCGCACTGCTACAGTGTGCTGCTTGGGAGCGCGACAGCGCTCCCGCCGAGGGTTCGGATCCCACATACAGACCGGTTCCCGCTCACTGGCTGAGCGAGGTGCAGGCGCAGCACCGAGGGTTGCGATCCCGTTGCCGGACAGGAAAAAAGACAAAAAGGAAAAAAAAAAAAGAAAAGCTTTCAGCTTTTCCACATTCAGGATGATACTGGCAGTGAGTTTATCATATATGGCTTTAATTATGTTGAGATATTTTCCATCTATATCTAACTTGTAGAGAGTCTTTATAAAGAATGAGTGTTGAATTTTATCAA
>NW_007793955.1:0-1585 GCF_000696425.1 Galeopterus variegatus | reverse complement strand
CTACCTTAATAAAATAAAGCCTCATCTCTCAATGTTGGCAATTGAGGGAGAATCTTTATGAGAGAGGCCATTGTGCCTCATCCCAAATTCATCTTCGCCTTAGGGATCTCTCCTAATTTTTGCTATTCCTCACTGGCTTGAAGGAGGGAAGGGTTATATTGTTCCTCTTGTATTCTTGAAGCCATTACATCACAGCTACAACAAGGGTAGAGTATTTTTTATAAGACTCTGCTCAAAGATAAGAAAAATGAAAAAAGCACACGATAGCATATAACTACATTATTTGGCTTATACAGTATGTCCTTCCGTACAAAAAGTCTTGTAGGCCGCAGGCTACTGCAATCTAATCTGCAGGTATCTGGTGAGTGCTTCTTGAAATCTAGACTCAAGAGAGAGCTTGGTGTTTCCTCCTGCTCAAGTCCGCATTTTGAATTATAGCTTCTTGGCTGAGACTCGTCTGCCATCCAAGACAGCTGCCACTAGGACTGACCTCTGCAGGGAAATCTCTCTTCCCTCCCCACAAAGGGGAAACTCTCCCGTAGCCTCAACAGGAAAAGCATATTCCAAGTGAACACAAACAGTTAGAGAAGAGGTTGTTTCATTACGGTCTAAAATGAAAACCTCTTTTGCCTACCACCCCACTTCTGCTGCTTTACCTGGGTGCTCCACCCACCTATCTAGAAACTGAAAATCCTTCTGGATTCCTTTCTTCCTATTTCCCATTTCCCCACATCCAATTAGTCACTGAGTCCTCCTGTGATTTTACTTTTTGAATAGTCTCAAATTAGTCCATTTCTCTCCATCCCCAATTCTATTACCTCATATCCTGTCCTTAACATCTCTAATCCAAAGTGCCAGGACCATCTTTGAAGTGGTCTTTCTGTCTCCAGTTTCTCTCATTCCAACCCACCTACCACACTGTCCACAGTGATATCCCCAAATCCAAATCTACTCCACCAAGTCCCTGCTCAAAAACTTACACTGGTCCCATTGCCTACAGGAGCAATCCTAAGACCTTCACAAACAAGCCCCAATCTACTTGTCTTATTTCCTCCATCTGCCTCAAAACACCTTATTGTTTAGCTTCAGAACAACTATAGGTTTCCCAAAAAACACAGACTTTCACAGGTCTTTGAACTTGTTCCAATGTTTCCCTCTGCCCAGAATGTCTTCACATTTCCCACCTGGCAGATTCTTCATTTTCCTTCAAAATCCATTAAATGTTTATGTGTGTGTGTTTTTAAATGTGAAATTTCCCTGATACCCCTAGATAGTTAGCAGGTTCTTTCTTTGTTTCCAAAACACTGTGAATGGAATTCTAATAGCTTCTTTTATATGTTATGGTAATTATGTTTTCAATTTTGCTATTTCTCCTCTTCCCCCGACTGTAAACTTCTGAAAAGACAGTCTTTGTATCTTTATCACTTAGCGCAAGGCCTGGACATAATAGAAGCTCAAAAAACTCGTCCGTTAACTCATTCATTAAAAATAAAAATCCGGGCCGGCCCGGTGGCGCACTGCTACAGTGTGCCGCTTGGGAAGCGCTGCGGCGCTCCCGCCGAGGGTTCGGATCCCACATACAGAC
>NW_007793954.1:1189-1585 GCF_000696425.1 Galeopterus variegatus | reverse complement strand
GTCTGGGGGCCCAGGACCTCCCGAGCGAGGCTCACCCTTGGGGAGGGGGCACACTCACCTGAAGGGAAGGGGTTGAGCTGCACCATGGAGAGGAAGTGGCACACGGTGCCATAGAGGGGGTCCAGGGGCCCCGGCAGGTGGACACGAGGGGCCAGCCACCGGGCCCTGGCTGCCAGGGCGAATGTCAGGCGCTCGGCCGGGCCGATGTGCCCACAGTCCACAGCCTCTGTCCCCGGCAGGCTCAGGGCCAGCCCCAGCCCCAGGCCCAGCAGGGGCACCAGGAGGCTCAGTGCGCACACATGGGGTCTGGCGGGTGGGCAGCGGGGCACACGGGACTGGCTCAGGAGGCGGAGGGTGCGGGCGCATGCGGGCAGGCCGTGCATCCTTCGCCAGTGT
>NW_007793954.1:0-235 GCF_000696425.1 Galeopterus variegatus | reverse complement strand
ACACACCTGCCTGGAGGTCTTGGGTTCCTGGGCGACCGGGCGCCCCCCCTGAGCGCAGGAAGGGCAGGGGCGGAGGCCTGCGGGAGGGGGCGGGGCCTGGCCTGGACCCACCCCTGGCTGTCTGGGAAGGAAACCAGGGCTCCTTCTCCTCTCCCCAGATAGTCCTGGGCGAGTGCTGCCTTGGAGCTGGCTCCAGGAGGAAACTTAGTGGCTCTGGGTCATCTAGGGTGGCCCA
>NW_007793953.1:0-1585 GCF_000696425.1 Galeopterus variegatus | reverse complement strand
ATTAAGGTATTTTACCTTTTTTTCATAATGAGTCTTCAAAATCCAGAGTGGGGTTTTGTGCCTTCAGCATGTCACTTGCCATATTTCAAGAATGGAATAGCCACATGTGACTATGGATACCATAATGGGCAGCACATTCCTAGATCACTGACTCTCAAACTTTAATCTGAGAATCACCTGGCAAAAACTGTGAAAAGTATAGGTTCCAGTTTCTCACTTAGTCTGATGCGAAGGTTGGTTGGGGTGGAGCTCAAGAGTCTACATTTGAACTGATAGTCCCATGATTTTCATGCAGGAGTCAGGGGAACACACTTGATAAAAGGTGCTACAGAAAATTCTAAGGTCTCTTCTAACACCAATTTTATAGTTTCTAAGATTTTCAGAACTTGCTGTTCTAATGATTTCAGTGGGTAGTGTTTATAATAGCATATTCTACTTTATGATATGCTATTATCATAAAATAGCTAATATCATATCATAAATATGATATGCTATTTCCATCTATGATATGGAAAATTTGTTTAGGTGAGCATACTAAATTTCACATCTTTGAGGATTTGTATCAAAGCCACAGGGCAAGTTAGAGCTGATCAGGGTCATCTTTGTCCCAGTTCACACTCCTTCCCACCAAGTGAAGTGACAGATGGATGAGAGGCACCTTCAGTGTCACTGAGAAAAATGTTTTCTTTATTGACAGATCTGAACAAACATCCATTTTCATAATCATAAAAAGTTTTGGATTTCAGAAAATAAATTAAATCCATATGTAGTAGATCTCATCTTTTAAAAAAATTCTTCTCACATTCTAAATCACTAGCAACATATGGTTAATTTTTACTGTTATATTACCCTTCTCTATTGTGAATTTCCCTCAGTCCTGAAGTTCATATGCTTTCTTACAGACTTTATCAGATGTTTCATATTGTCTGATACCATACTTGTCTGAAATACAAATTACTACTATTTAGAAAGTCCAACATCTCTCTATACACAAATTATTTGTAGATACACACACACACACACACTATGTGTATATATATATACACGCATATATATATACACGCATATATAAATATATATATATACACACACACACACACACACACACACACAAACATATATATAAAGTTTTCTCAAACATTTAAAAAGTCCAATCTCTCAAAATGTTACATGTATATCAGCAATAGCTTCCGCTTTGGAAATAAATGATAGTTTTTTGTTATTTTCCAATTTAAAGTGATTGAGTTTATTCACTCATGATATCTATGAATCATTTTCCTCTAATATCAAGAAGACCAAAACTTTCTTAGAGTGTGTACATACCTTTTGTGAGAGAACCAAAGGAAAGGGAAAAATATGTCTTTCTCCAGGGATGCTTTCTTTGTTGACATGGATCCAATTCAATCCTCCCAGCAATCAATCATGATCCAACACCTATTTCCAAGCTATTTTATTTCTGAACACATGTGCTTTTAAGTGTGGTATGAAATGTCTTAAGCTTTATCAGAAAAGATGCGGTGATATATATACTGTTGAGTCAATATATGCTGCTCAGGACTTTCTGTGCAGTTTCTTGATAACTTTT
>NW_007793952.1:0-1585 GCF_000696425.1 Galeopterus variegatus | reverse complement strand
TAGACAAAACCAGATTAATGGATGATTAGTGAACTGGAAAATAGCCATAAGATAACTATCCAGAGGGTAGCACAAAGAGAAGAGATAAGGAATGTAAAAAAAAGTTGAAACATTGAGGTTATTATTCAACATACATCTGTAGGAGTTACCAAGAGAAGAAAGTGGAAAAAATGGGGTTCAGACAATATTCAAAAAGACAAGGGCTGAGCATTTCCCACAATTAATAAAAAACTTGGTTGCTCAAATTGAAGAAAGCTGACTTATGAGCGGTTAGTTTCCTTTGATGCTCAAAACTGTTAAACTTTGATAAAGTTCAATTTGTTTTTTTCTTTTGCCTGTGCTTTTGCTGTCATATACAAAAAAAATTATTGCAAACCAATGCTATGAAGCTTTCCCCCCATGTTTTCTTTTAAGAGTTTTATAGATTTAGATCTTACATTTAGGTTTTTGATTTATCTTGAGTTAATTTTTCATATGGTGTAAGATAAGGGTGTAACTTCATTCTTTTGCATATGGATGTTGAGTTTTCCCAACACCATTTACTGAAAAGACTGTCCTTACTCCATTGAATGGTCTTGGCACTCATGTTGAAAATCATTTGACCATATATGCAAGGGTTTATTTCTAGGGACTCTATTCTATCCCACTGATCTCTATGTCTATCTTTATGCCAGTATCACACTGTTTTAATTACTGTGGCATTGCAGTAAGTTTTGTAACCAGGAATTATGAGTCCTCCAAATTTGTTCTTTTTCAAGATTGTTTTGTTTGTTTGGAGTTCCCTGAAATTCCATATGAATTTTAGGATAGATTTTTCTACTTCTGCAAAAAAAGTCACTGGGATTTTGATAGGGATAGCATTGATTTACTTGGGGTAGTATTAACATCTTAATAATAATAACTCTTCCAATTCATGAACATAGTATGTCTTTCTATTTATCTTTGTTTTTAATTTCTTTCAGCAACTTTTGTAGTTTACAGTATGAAAATCTTTTTTTTATTGTGTAGAAAATAATATAAAGTTCACTCTTTTTAATATATGGCATATTTTTAGATTTAATTCTATATAATAAGTATAAAAATCAAATTCCGTAAAATCAGATTTTAATGTCTTTTCCCCACATGTTAAACAACAGCTCCTGAGAACTCATTGTAAGGAGATTATACTGGAAGTAATAATATGTTTAAATGGTAGAAATACCAACACAGTACTCAGTATACAATATAGTGGTTTGCATTTAAAATTATCTGGATATAGGTTACCCCCCCAAAAAAACCTTAGAAATTCTCCAATATCAATATTCGTAAAATATTAAAAAATTTTTGTATATAAATATGTATGTACATATATATGTATTTTCTGATATACATAAGTATATATGCATTAAACCAAAAATATAATGAGATGCTAGTTTTTCTTTCAGCAGCATTTTTAGTTCTCTATGATTAGTATGAAAATCTTTACCTTCTTGGTTAACTTTATTGTAAGCATTTTGTTCTTTTGGTGTTATTGGAAATGGAATTGTTTTTTAAGTTTTCTTTTCAGATTTCTTTTGCTAATATATAGAAACATAACTGATTTTTT
>NW_007793951.1:1231-1585 GCF_000696425.1 Galeopterus variegatus | reverse complement strand
CATCGATCTAAGTAAACTCATCGGACCGAACTCATCAATGTAAGTAAACTCATCAGACCAAGATCATCGATCTAAGTAAACTCATCAGACCAAGCTCATCAATCTAAGTAAACTCATCGGACCGAACTCATCAATGTAAGTAAACTCATCCGACCAAGCTCATCGATCTAAGTAAACTCATCAGACCAAGCACATCGATCCAATAAACTCTTCAGACCGAGGTCATCGATCTAATTAAACTCATCGGACCGAGCACATCAATCTAAGTAAACTCATTAGACAAAGCTCATCGATCTAAGTAAACTCCTGAGACAGAGCTCATCGATCTAAGTAAACTCATCAGACCAAGCTCTT
>NW_007793951.1:0-231 GCF_000696425.1 Galeopterus variegatus | reverse complement strand
AGTAAACTCATCAGACCAAGCTCAGCGATCTAAGTAAACTCATCAGACCAAGCTCAGCGATCTAAGTAAACTCATCAGACCAAGCATATCTATCTAAGTAAACTCCTGAGACCAAGTTCATCGATCTATGTAAACTCATCAACCCAAGCTCATCAATCTAAGTAAACTCCTCAGAGTAAGCTATTCGATCTAAGTAAACTCAACAAACCAAGCCCATCGATCTAAGTAAGA
>NW_007793950.1:0-1586 GCF_000696425.1 Galeopterus variegatus | reverse complement strand
ACAAGGCAGTCCATTGTTGTAACTATTTTAAAACTCCTTTGGGGACAAACATTTTATAATCTTCCTTGAAAAGATGCAGGAATTCAAAATTAGCCATTTTAAAGCCCAAGACAGGATTCGTGAAAATGAGCCCCGCCCCCCACTTGTCCACATGTCCGCAAACTTCATCAGACAGGCACCTCCCGACCTCCAGCCCTGCAGCCCAGCCCCCACTCGCAATTACAATAGTTTACAGAAACAGTAGCTCATGCTGCAAAGTGAGGCACATGACTTGTTCAGGGCTCACCTAGAGTCATATCCACCAGATGAATGGGGCAGGAAATAGGGGAAAGGTATAAATGACAGAGGACTAGGCTGGGGAATGCGAGAGGTCATTGAGTTAATGGAAGTGTTCAAATCCAGATCTGGTCAATCAAAACCTGAGGCTTTTCCTTTACACCAGATATGCCTGCTGCTACCAACTACTACAGGGGTACAGTATGAATAAGATACCACTCCTTCCTTCCCTTCAGGAGTTCATAGTTAAGCAACTTCGGGAGTTCAAGAAGGGGATACATTAAAATGGATGTTAAAAGGCCTTAGTTCACATAAAACAAATATATTCTGAGCTATACAGATATTGACAGAAAGGTAATGCTTAAAGTGCAAAGGGCTTAAACATAAATCAGAGGCTGTTCTCACCAACTATAATGGTCTACTTCTAATTAATAAGGTTACATCAGGAAATCATTACAAAATTTAATCATCTGAAAAAACTTTGATCACAGTACTATCCTCTTCAAAAACTATCAATGTCTCCTTATTGCTTAAAAGTCTCCAGCCGGCATTGGTCCTTTCATCAGTTATGGCACTCAGCACAGTGTCTTACAGAGCAAAGGCATTAAACTTTGTTTAACTTGGCAAAAACCACAAACCGTACACCTCCAGATATCTGCTGAACTCCTCTTTTCCCAGGCCTAATAAACATGTACTCCAGCTCATTTTCTCCTTACCAATCCACAATTTAATTAGACATTTTTAAGTATTTATTGTACATTCTAAGCTTGAATCTGGAGCTATGAAAACGAATAGACTTTGTGACAGAGCATACGAGATCCTTTAACTTCCTGCCCCCAACTACAAACTCAATTTTATTGGCAACCTTCCTGCCCTCGCCCAGCCCCAGTGAAGGTAACAGCCTTTCTACCTAAGGTTGAGCCAGCCCAAGCTTTGAATCCTTGCACTTCCTGATGCTTCTGAGTCAGGCCCCATCAATCACTCTCTCGAATGTCTTTATCTTCTCCTTTTCCATTGAATTCTTCCCTTAAATAATTTTGTTTTCGTATTCCTATTTTTAAAATTCCAAAATATCCTTACATTCCTCATTCCCCTCCAGAACTACCATGTCTCTCCTCCTAGTAGGAGCCAAGTTCCAGGAAAGAGTTATCTATATGTTCCTCTTGTTTCAATTTCCTCACCTTCCATTCACTCCTTAACCCCCTGCCATCTGATATTGCCCCACTATTCCACAACAAAAGATAGTTCTTTTTTGGGCCGGCCCGGTGGCGCACTGGATAGTGCGCCGCTTGGGAAGCGTGGCGGCGCTC
>NW_007793949.1:1372-1586 GCF_000696425.1 Galeopterus variegatus | reverse complement strand
GTCTGATGAGTTTACTTTGATCGATGTGCTTCGTCTGATGAGTTTACTTTGATCGATGAGCTCGTTCTGATGAGTTTACTTACATCGATTAGCTTCCTCTGATGAGTTTACTTAGATCGATGAGCTTGGTCTGATAACATTACTTAGAACGATGAGCTCGGTCCGATGAGTTTACTTAGGTCGATGTCCTTGGTATGATGAGTTTGTCCTTGGT
>NW_007793949.1:0-571 GCF_000696425.1 Galeopterus variegatus | reverse complement strand
TCGGTCTGATGAGTTTATTAGATCGATTAGCTTTCTCTGATGAGTTTACTTAGATCAATGAGCTTGGTCTGATGAGTTTAATTAGATCGATGAGCTCGGTCTGATGAGTTTACTTAGAACGATGAGCTCGGTCTGATGAGTTTACTAAGATCGATTAGCTTTCTCTGATGAGTTTACTTAGATCATTGAGCTTCGTCTGATGAGTTTACTTGGATCGATGAGCTCGGTCTGATTGGTTTACTTAGATCGATGAGCTTGGTGTGAGGAGTTTATTTAGATCGATGTACTCAGTCTGATGAGTTTACTTAGATCGATGTGCTTGGTCTCCTGAGTTTACTTAGATCAATGTGCTAGGTCTGACTAGTTTACTTAGATCAATGAGCTTGGTGTGATGAGTTTACTCACATCCAAGGGCTTAGTCTGATGAGTTTACTTAGATCGATTAGCTTTCTGTGATGAGTTTACTTCGAACGATGAGCTTGGTCTGATGAGTTTAAAAAGATCGATGTCCTCAGTCCAATGAGTTTACTTAGATCGATGAGCTCAGTCTGATGAGTTTACTTAGATCGTT
>NW_007793948.1:0-1586 GCF_000696425.1 Galeopterus variegatus | reverse complement strand
ATATGGGATCCGAACCCGTGGCCTTGGTGTTATCAGCACTGCACTCTCCTGAGTGAGCCATAGGCCGGCCCCAAAACTTTAGTTTAAAAGATATGACAGTTCCAAAATATCTCCCTACTGGGGATCTGGCCAGAGAAATGTTTTGATTTCTAGTATTCCCTAAGTAGAGGCAAAATTAAAAAAAAAAAATTTTTTTTAAAGATGACCAGTAAGGGAATCTTAACCCTTGACTTGGTGTTGTCAGCACCACGCTCACCCAGTGAACGAACCGGCCATCCCTATATGGGATCTGAACCCGGGGCCTTGGTGTTATCAGCACCACACTCTCCCGAGTGAGCCATGGGCTGGCCCGGAGGAAAAATTTTGAGTCAATGGAACTTGTCCCCTGCCAGTCAGCCCTGATGCTGGCAGGAGAGGGAGCTGAGCCCATCGCAGGGGTTGGGGGAAGGCTGCAGGGAGGCACATCTGCAGAGCAGTGTAAGCCCCAATTCACCCCTCTCAACTTTCCCCATAGGATCAAGCAACACCATTAGAAAACAAAAACAAACAAAAAGGAGAAGACAGCAGCAAGTCGTGGCCCAAAGGGGGTCCTAAATCCTTCACAATTATCCCCAGCCTCAGCCATACTCAGGAAAAAGGTTTAGATTGTGAGAATCTCCTGTATCTTGGGCTGGGGGCGTCCTAATAGATCAGACCTCTGTGAGCTATTCTCGGCAGTCTAGGGTGATTTTAAATAGACCATCTGTAAATTTTGCCCAGAGCCTATTCCCCTGACAACATTATTAATCCCCGCTTCACAAATAACAAAAACTGAGGTCAGAGAGGTTGAGCAATTTGTCTAAGGGACCGAATTAGTAAGTGGTGGAGCTGGGACTGGCCCTCCAAAGCCTTAAATATACTCTCAACCATTATGCCACATTCAATGTACTGAACCAGCTAATGCCCTATCGAACTACTTCCCTTCGGGTAGTGGGGGAAAGGGGTGGGTGATGGCACTTTTCTTTCCAATCCTTTGCCTATACATATTTAATTTTTATAGATGTTATTGTATGTACACATTTGTAGCCTATTTTTCCACTCAGCACCATATTATTAACATTTTCCCTTATGAAAACTTCTCTTAGACACTATTTCTAATGGCCATGTGATAACATCCTCTAGAGGATGCCCCACCTTCTTCCTTGACATGATTTTTTTTTTTTTTTGTCTTTTTTCGTGACCGGCAACGGATCGCAACCCTCGGTGTTGCGCCCGCACCTCGCTCAGCCAGTGAGCAGGAACTGGTCTGTATGTGGGATCCGAACCCTCTGCGGGAGTGCCGCTATGCTCCCAAGCGGTGCACTGTAGCAGTGCGCCACCGGGCCGGCCCATGATCATTTTTTTTTTTATCGGTTTTGTGGTGAAATATAACGTACATACAGAAAAGTCCTAGTAACACCAGTGTATAGTTAAACAAATAATTAAAGGTGAGCTCTCTTATAACCACTTCCTAGGACAAGAATCGGATCAAAACCAGCCCCCAGAATGCACCATGTACTCCCTCCCTCCTCCTGACTTTCGCCTACACCATTTTAAAAGATCAGTGT
>NW_007793947.1:0-1586 GCF_000696425.1 Galeopterus variegatus | reverse complement strand
AAAAAAAAAAAGAGAGATATACGGAAAAAAATGGGTCATTTGGGGATTAGAATAATATAAATGATCAGATGGAAACTTACTACTTCTAGGTAGTTATTTCCTTGTTTATGAACTATAGAATCAGATTAGCCTGAAATTCTTTTTAGAATCTAAAAGCTGTCTCTAATGTTGCACATCAGCTTCCAGGGCCAGCTTCTAGGTCAGGTGGTGTGGTCACCAGAGCTAGGCACCAGAGATTAGCAAGCTTCTATGCAAGTTCTGCCACCACAGTTTAAAATGAATTATGTGGCTTCTGACAAGGTTGTGGATCTCTTTGAGACTCAGTTTTTTTCATTTGTAAACTAAGGAGAAATAAAATAAAAGTGTAGCATTTTGCTAAGCATAAAAAGTGCTAAACAAATATATTGCTATTATAGTTAAATACGTACGCATTGCTTAAATTTGTCCTTCAGGACTAAACCAGTCAATTGAGGGCTGATGAGAGGGAAAATAAACCTTATATTTTATAAAGAAAAAGTGCTGTATTTATATTTCTCAAATAATTTTGGCACCATAAAATTTAGTAGAGGTCTAGCCCTTCACCACGGGAAAATTCATAGAAACCAATTTACGATTAGTATAAAACAGTAAATTTTCTTATAAATGAATTATCACTTATAATTAATTTAGTCATTCTAAAAGGAACACTAGAACTTTTAGTAGAATCCAAATTGATGTTGAAAAATGAAAAGTGATCATGCTTGGATTTGGTTTCCAGACTTTATCTTTGCCCAAAAATAGTGGGTCTGAAAACTTATGAAGTTTTACCCATTTTGAGGTCAAACTATAAGCTTTAATTTATAAACCTTCAAACATATAAAGACTTGGCTTTACTTTGCTTAGATAATTTCCTAGGAAAAGCATGTCACTGAAGATTGTGACATCTATTTATTTATTTATTCTTTTAACAAATATTTATCAACCATCTACTATGTGCCAGATACTATTCTAGGTGTTGGAAATATGGTAGTGAATAAAACAGATAAAAATCTATTTCTTCTAGGACAGGGGTCAAAAGGTCCAGAGAGTAAATATTTCAGGCCACATAGTTCTGAGTCAGATACTCAGCTCTAGCCTTGCATTGTGAAAGCAGACATAGACAATACATAAATGAAGGGGTATGGCTGTGTTCCAATCAAACTTTGTTTATGGACAATAAAATTTGAGTTTTATGTAATTGTCATGTCACAAAATATCATTATTTAGAAAATTTTTTTCAACCACTTAAAAATGTGAAAACCATTCGTAGCTCATGGACAATATAGAAACTGGACTGGATTTGGCTGGTAGGCCATGATTTGCCAACCCCTATTCTAGGAAATAGATATAATTATATCCTTTTAATACTGAAAATCAAGCCCTAGGGTTGAAAATAATTGGAAGATCTGTTTTATGAAATTTTTGAAACTTCTTTCTTTCTTACCATTCCATTCATCAGTTGTAAAAGTATAAAAACATACTTTTTTATAAAAATGTCTTCTGCTGGTTAATGGCATTACGAAAAACAGTTATGTTGATTGCTTTTGCTGTTATCATACGTTGTTGAT
>NW_007793946.1:0-1586 GCF_000696425.1 Galeopterus variegatus | reverse complement strand
TTCTCTGACCCTTTTTGACAGAGATTTTCAAAGAGACGTCTCACAAGCCGTTTCCCCCATATTCTCCAATGGGCTTCCACATAGAACTTGCAAACCTGAATTCCTACAGGCTACATGTGAGAACCACTTTCTGCTGCTTCCTGCATCAGAGTTAAACTGGCTTTTGAAATCACAACCTCCAGTGAGTGTTTTTGGCAGAGATATTCAACGCCATTTTCAAGCCTGTTTGAAAGCCGTTTGCCGTGTGATTTCGCCTCTAATTTCTGAACACAAACTCCTCTCAGCTCTACGTCTCTTCTATCTAGCACACGTTCATTTCTGCGAGTTATGCTGGATTCTAAGCTCGCAAGCTTCTGTGACGCTTTTTGACAGAGATTTTGAAAGAGAAGTCTCACAAGCCGTTTCCCCCATAGGCTCCAATGGGCTTCCACGTAGAACTTGCAAACCTGAATTCCTACAGGCTAGATGTGAGAACGACGTTCTGCTGCCTCCTGCATCAAAGTTAAACTGGCTTGTGAAATCTCAACCTCCAGTGAGGGTTTTTGGCAGAGATATTCAACACACCTTTCAAGACTGTTTGAAAGCCGTTTGCCGTGTGATTTCGCGTCTAATTTCTGAAATCAAACTCCTCTCAGCTCTACCTCTCTTCTAACTAGCACAAGATTGGTTTAGTGAGTTACGCTGCACTCTACGCTCAGAAGCTTCTCTGACGCTTTTTGACAGAGATTTTGAAAGAGACGTCTATCAAGCCGTTTCCTTCATAGGCTGCAATGGCCTTCCACGTAGAACTTGCAAACCCGAATTTCTACAGGCTAGATGTGAGAACCACATTCTGCTGCCTCCTGCATCAGGGTTAAACTGGCCTGTGAAATCTCAACCTCCAGTGAGTGTTTTTGGCAGAGATATTCGACACACTTTTCAAGCCTGTTTGAATGCCGATTGCCGTGTGATTTGGCATCTAATTTCTGAACAAAAACTCCTCTAAGCTCTACGTCTCTTCTAACTAGCACACGTTCGTTTCTGTGAGTTATGCTGGATTCTAAGCTCGAAGCTTCTCTGACGCTTTTTGACAGAGATTTGAAAGAGAAGTATCACAAGCCGTTCCCCCATAGGCTCCAATGGGCTTTCACGTAGAAATTGCAAACCTGAATTCCTACAGGCTAGATGTGAGAACCACATTCTGCTACCTCCTGCATCAGAGATAAACTGGCTTGTGAAATCTCAACCTCCAGTGTGTGTTTTTGGCAGAGATATTCAACACACCTTTCAAGCCTGTTTGAAAGCCATTTGCCGTGTGATTTTGCGTCTAATTTCTGAAAACAAACGACTCTCAGCTCTACCTTTCTTATAACTAGCACCCCATCGGTTTAGTGAGTTATGCTGCATTCTAAGCTCGGAATCTTCTCTGACCCTTCTTGACAGAGATTTTGAAAGAGACGTCTAACAAGCCGTTTCCTTCATAGGCTGCAATGGGCTTCCACGTAGAACTTGAAAACCCGAATTCCTACAGGCTAGATGTGAGAGACACATTCTGGTGCCTCCTGCATCAGAGTTAAACTGGCTTGTGAAATCTCAACCTCCAGTGA
>NW_007793945.1:0-1586 GCF_000696425.1 Galeopterus variegatus | reverse complement strand
TGCCCACTTGACAAAATGCCTCTCAGTCTTCCTAAAAGTAACATGTTCCAAACTCCACTTTTGATTTCTTCTCCACACCCATTTGTCTCCAGTCTTGGGCAATTCAAAAAATGGTATCACCACCCACGCATGTGTTCAGCCAGAAACCAGGAGTGATCCCTTATCTGTCATTTCTCCTCACAGCTTATATAGAATCCATCAGCGAAGACTGCTGGTGTCCTGTTGTTCTACTCCAAAATACATGTCAGAGCTCTAGTCTCTGTCTTCCCATGGCAATCACCTTCATCCACGCCACCAGCATCTCTTGCCTGGAAAGCTTCAGTGGCTTTTTATTTTTATTTTTATTTTTTTTTCCCCTACGATAGATTCGCCAACAAGAAGCCACTGTGTTCTTTTTCTTTTTCTTTTTTAAAGTTTTTATTTTATTTATTTTTTTATTTATTTTTCCTTTTTTTGTCTTTTTCCGTGTCCGGCAATGGATCGCAACCCTCAGTGTCGCGCCCGTACCGGACCGGACCGGCAACGGGATCGCAACCCTCGGTGTCGCCCCCGCACCTCACTCAGCCAGTGAGCAGGAACCGGTCTGTATGTGGGATCCGAACCCTTGGCTGGAGCACCGCCACGCTCTCAAGCGGCGCACTGTAGCAGTGCGCCACCGGGCCGGCCCTTTTTTAAAGTTTTTAATTGTGGTTACACACATGACATAAAATGTATCATCTTAACTGTTTTTAAGTGTAGAGTACAGTAGTAATTGGCATATTTGCATGTTGTGCAACCCATCTCCAGAATTTTTTTACTTTGCAAAACTGAAACTCTACGCCCATTAAACAACAACTCCCCATTCTCCTCTGCTCCCAGCCACTGGCGACCGCTGTTCTACTTTCTGCTCCTGTGGGTTTGACTACTCTAGATACCTCACCTAAGTGGAATAATATAGTATTTGCCTTTTGGTGACTGGCTCATTTCACTCAGCATAATGTCCTCAAGGTCTATCTATGTTGTAGCATGTGTCATCATTTCCTTCCTTTTTAAGACTGAATAATATTCCGCTGAATGTATATGCCACATTTTGTTTATCTACTCATCCGCTGATGGACAACATTTGGGTTGCTTTCACCTTTTGGCTATTTTGAATAATGTTGCTATGAACATGTATGTGTTTTTTAATGCCAATGTGATATATTTTCCCTTTAGAAATCTTTAATGGCCTCCAGATATACTTAGAATAAAACAGAAATTCCTATTTTTGATTTCTATTTGTAAATTCCATTTCTATTTCTAAAATCCCTGACTGATCTGGCCTCTGATCTTATGTAGTGATACTTTTCCCCTCACACATGATATTTTGGCTACATGCTCTCTCTTCAGTCAAACCAACCCCATCCACATGACCGTATACCCACATGCAGTGCCTCTGCCTGGAGAGCTCTCACCCCTTTTCTTTGAAGTTTAGCTTCTTCTCACCCTTCAGGTCTCAGCCAATATCTGGAGCATCATCCTCTTAATCCTGGGCTGTTGGAATCGGCTTCCTAATTGGTCTTCCTATTTGCTCAAGATGCCTTCCTAAGTCACCCTACTAGTCTTCA
>NW_007793944.1:0-1586 GCF_000696425.1 Galeopterus variegatus | reverse complement strand
TTTTTTTACCATCTTACCTTAAATTGCCTCAAATTTACATATGTGGAATATTTTCTGTTTTATGGATAGACCCCAACTGATACAAAATTAAGGGGCCAGCATACTCATATTTCTCTTATTTTCCCAGTTAATTCCTTGAGTTCACATCTGCCTTGTTGGCAGTAAGTTTAAGATCTTCCTTTGCCCTCTGCATCATTTTTTCAATAACCCCAAGAAATGATTCAATCCAGAAATGTGTTGGCCTGGAAAAAGGATAGATAGGTTAAATTTTCATTTTTTAAAACCAGTCCTACAGATGGGCCTATAGAGTGTAACAGGAGATGGTGGGCTGTGGCTGTGAGGACATATTGCTGACCCACATCCCAGTATGAACCACCACCATATGTCCCTGATGAAGTATCATCCTATTCCTTCAAAGCTAAGCTCAGCCAAGATGACCTGTTCTTGGGCTCCCAAGTTGCACATTCTAATGTTCAGGTCTTTGGGCTGCTGTACCTCTCAGGGGTCTGTCAGCCCCATTACTCATGGACAAGGAATCCTGGCCCCAACACCTACATCCTTCAGAGCTGCTTTTCCTTATTTTTTTCTGAGTTTACAAAAGGGTGAAGCCCCTTATCTATTAGATCAGCAAACATAAAGTGAACTGTGTAACTCCTTTCCTTTGCACAATGGTTCTACTCAAACATCTTCCTAAGCAAGGCTACTCTTCAGTGCCTTCAGGGGATTGGCCAGTGATTCCAAAGTATCTGACCTCTGAGGAGAGGTTTTCTTCAGTGATTCACATGCTATTTCTGTTTCACAGAACTGACAAGTTCCCTTTGCTAAAGGAAAAAGAAAAACAAACAGGCAAGCTAAATAATAATGTAAACTGTCTCTGATTAGGTTTCCTTTACTCCAGACTTCTACTATAGGGGCATGACCATTCTAGGAAGAGACACAGAATTGTAAAATTACAAGGGATACTTTGGGAATTCTGGCTATACACAGCTAAACACTAGGTGTAGGCTAAGAGGCAAAGAGAGAAATGTTAGCAAAGTAGGAGCAGAACATTCAAACAACTATTCTTTCCTTAAGACAACCTTATTTCATATAAATATAATGTTTTATATCTCCTGTGAAAAATAAGATTTTTTTTAGCAAAAAGTACCTGTGACCCTCTTTATATTCTTAAAGTGGTTCATTCCGGCACCACTCAGTTCTCAGCCTCAGTTCTCAGTTCTAATATTTATATGCTTACTAACCTGATCCAAGGGATGTGCACTATATTTGGCATGTTACACTAAAAAATTTATACAAAAGAGTTAATATGTCAAAGTGATCTATTGGAATGGGAGTGAGAATGGAGGCAAGGAGAACAGTAAGGATTTATAAAAATGTACATATATAAAATAGTTAGTCCTGACCTTTTGTGTATATGTAGGCATTATATGAAACTAGATTCCAGAGACATTAGAAAATGTAAATTGTTGAAATGTAGTGACAGGTCTAAGAGGTAAGGAAAGAAGCAAATATTACTGCCAGGATTCCAGACATTAAAAGAGATAAGGGCACTGGAATCAGAAGTAGAGATGCCAGGAGTAAAGATT
>NW_007793943.1:0-1586 GCF_000696425.1 Galeopterus variegatus | reverse complement strand
TTTTTTTTTCGTCAAACTATCACTTTAAATGTGCTTTAACATTTCTAGTTACTTTTAGAATCTTGAGGGGATCGTGCATGCCATGTTGTGGGAATTCCTTTTTTATTCCTGACTTGGGCACTGAGAGTTCTTTGACTGTTTTGAGGGGCGGAGTGAAATGATACAATTGAAATTTCAGGAAGGGATCCACATTAACAGTGTTAAAGCAGAGACAGCAGAGAGGACAGTGTGGGATTGCACCTGTGTGTGCCACACATGACGGGGACCGTCACTAGAACAGCAGCAATAAGCACAGAACAGAGCACCTCGTTATAAGAGCCATTGCAAAGCATTTCACACCATTTGAGTGGCCACGTCAAGGCAGAAAGAACTCGTGTTCACTAGAGTTGCCAAGACTGGTGACCCAGAAGGGGGTGGACTTGAGAGAAGGTGCCCAGCAAAGAGAACGTAGGGAAGGTAGTTTTGCATTATTTTATCATTGCTTATCATTTGAAAAGTTTTTTAAAAAATATGTATTCCTTAAGGTATATTTTCCATTGAACTTTATTGGTGGAGCCTGAGAAATATGCTTGGAGAAATTTGTGAATCAATTAGGAAGACGTTCCTGTGGGATGAGACTCACCCCACAGATCTGCAAGACTGAAAATGTTTTATAGAAATCGTACTCGCCATAGGACACCGTGTTCTTTAACATTTCATATTTTCCACGGAAGAAGATATTCAGCTTTAGAATATTAGCACATAAGGAAGGGGCAGCTGATATATTCCCAATAGGTCATAGTTTATTTTTCCTTAATTATATTACATGGTAAGAAAATGTCCTGGCAGAGGAAAGGTAAGAAGGCAAGATGAAAAAGCAGAAGGGAGAGAGAGGGACGGAGAGAGAGAAAGAAGGAAGGAAGGAAAGAAGGGAGGGAGAGAGGGATCATCTGTTCCAATATGTCACATGTAAAATAACCAAGAAAGTAACTGATTGAGGTAAAGGCAGTTGTAAGAGTTTAAAGTGGTACTCACAACCAGATGCTTTCTTTTCATCAAAAGCTGACAGCAACTGGCCAAGGCCTTTGCTAAGTGATGTGCTGAAGAATCTCCAGCCAAGAGGTAAAAATGAATAAAGTGAAAATTACTGCTATTACCCTGAATTGAAGATGACCGATCAGGCCAAGTTGACCTGCGAGGAGTGAAAGCCAGTGAGCTGAAAGCTGTGCCGGAGACCTGGCCTGCTCCGAATCCCAGGGATCCTGCCTCACCCCTCGGCAACAATCACTGCTCCAGGCCTGTCATCCTCTGCTTTTAGCCACAGCTAATCAGCACACAGCGGTGCCTACAACCACGTAGTATTGTACCTTCCTTGGTCTGGGCTTGAAATCTGCTACTGTTCTTTAAAATCTGTCTTGTAAAAAGATTTACTTTCCGGGCCGGCCCGGTGGAGCACTGCTATAGTGCGCCGCTTGGGAAGTGCGGCAGTGCTCCCGCCAAGGGTTCGGATCCCACATACAGACCGGTTCCCGCTCACTGCCTGAGTGAGGCGTGGGAGCAACACCGAGGGTTGCGATCCCGTTGCCGGTCCTGGTCCGGTACGGGCG
>NW_007793942.1:0-1586 GCF_000696425.1 Galeopterus variegatus | reverse complement strand
GCAGCACCTGTGCAGAGAGTGAGGATGGTGAGCAGGGGAGGGGCCCAGGCCATGGTGGAGATGCCCCAGAGCTCTGCCTCTGAGCCCACAGCTGGGGAGGGGCTGCACCCTCTCTTGTCCTGAGGAAGGGAGTCTCTTCCTGCAAATCTACTTCCTTCCTCTCTGCTGAACAGAGCTGGGCTGGGCTTCTGTGAGGGTGTAAAAGTGGGCCCTGTCCCCAGGGCCTAGGGCAGGTTCCCAGGCTCACTCTGGAGCTGAGTGAGAAAGGACTGCCCCAACACAGGCGCATGCACCTCGGCCTTGCCCTGGGTGTCACTGGTGTGGCGAGTCCCCTCAACCATCCTCTTTACACACACACGCGCACTCACATACACACACACTCACACTAACCCACACACATTCACACATGCACATACACAGGAAAGACTGTATGAAGAAGGAAACATTGCAAAGGTTATAGATTTACTCGAAGAATTTCAGAGAACGTGACTAACAGGGAGAAATCAAGATGGTTCTAGAAAAAGAGAGAGTGAGAGAGACAGAGAAAGAAAGAGGCAGAATGAGCCAGAGAGGAAAGGTCACCTCCTCAACACACTTTCATGTGGGGCCCAGAATTTCTGGCCTCCCCTTCACACTTCAGGTGACGTCACCTCCATCTGGCCTCTTTGGGCAGGTCTCGTGACCTCTTTCTGCTGTTCCCTGGATGAAACTGTACAATAGGATATCAGACCCAAGAAATTTTCCAGCTGTAACAATGACATCATGCAAATTCCATTTTGGAGGACTCTGCTAAGGCAGAAGCTGCATAGCACTCCTGATAAAGTTTTCTTCCTGGTCTCAGGATCGCCTGACAGTCTGTAAAGTCAACGGCTGCACGTGTGGAAGAACCCAGGAAGTGAGACTTTTCCTCCACATCATTCTTAGTCACTTTGACATGGCGAGAGCTGGTGATGTTTTCTTACAGAGACCCTGAACCGGCTGTGACCTTGACAATGAGAAATGTCCTCCGACAGGGCCCTTTGGCCCTCTCTGACCACGGTGTGGCAGGAGCCACCTCCTGGATTGGTTACTAATGGATCTTGGACATGACCAGCACCATCTTGGACGTGACCAACACCATTTTAGGCAAGGCCCAGGACAAAATGTCCCCAACCCCTCCCCCATTCCCTTTACGAGAAGCCTCGTGACTTCTGTGAAATAGCAACTCTTTTTGCTTCTGCCTGGGTGCAATGCCCATCCCTCACAATGCCCCTCCTTGATTGCTTCAGCCAGCCCTTGGCGTCCTACAGTCTATTTAAGCTCTCCCACCCCCCAGGCCTGGTGCTGTCCTCCATTTTGATGGCAGCCCGGCAGATTATTTTCCTTTAATAAAGCTTGATTGGTACGCAGCCTTTTGGCTCACTTTCTTTCATTTTGGTGCAGAAAGCTGGGAAGGGTTCTGGCTAATGATGTTGGATGATCTCCACCTGGGTTGACTGGCCCTTGGCTGCCCTTCCTGGACCTGCTGAACCAGGTACATTCATGACTCTCTCCTTTTGCTGTTTCAGACCAACACATCCAACACCAGCCTCAATTCAGGGTGAGTC
>NW_007793941.1:1098-1586 GCF_000696425.1 Galeopterus variegatus | reverse complement strand
TCATCGATCTAAGTAAACTCATCAGACCAAGCTCATCGATCTTACTAAACTCATCAGACCAAGCATATCGATCTAAGTAAACTCATCAGACCATGATCATCGATCTAATTAAACTCATCAGACAAAGCACATCGATCTAAGTGAACTCATCAGACCGATCTCACGATCAAAGTAAACACATCGGACAGAGCTAAGTGATCTAAGTAAACTCATCAGACCAAGCTCATCGATCTTACTAAACTCATCAGACCAAGCATATCGATCTAAGTAAACTCATCAGACCACGATCATCGATCTAATTAAACTCATCAGAAAAGCACATCGATCTAAGTGAACTCAACAGACCGAGCTCACGATCAAAGTAAACACATCGGACAGAGCTAAGTGATCTAAGTAAACTCATCAGACCAAGCACATTGATCTAAGTAAACTCATCACACCAAGCTCATCGATCTAAGTAACTGCATCAGACCAAGCTCATCGATCTA
>NW_007793941.1:0-225 GCF_000696425.1 Galeopterus variegatus | reverse complement strand
ACCAAGACCATCGATTTAAGTAAAATCAACACACCAAGCTCATCGATCTAAGTAAACTCATCAGACCAAGCTCATCGATCTAAGTAAACTCATCAGAGCAAGATAATCTATCTAAGTAAACTCATCAAACCAAGCTAATCGATCTTAGTAAACTCATCAGACCTAACTAATCGATCTAAGTAAACTCATCGGACAGAGCTAATTGATCTAAGTAAACTCATCAGA
>NW_007793940.1:0-1587 GCF_000696425.1 Galeopterus variegatus | reverse complement strand
TCAAAGTATAATACTTTAAAAAACACCTTTTCATTTGTTTCTTATAATGACCTCATAAAGTATGTTAGGAGTTTTTACTCTCATTTTATAGATAAGTCAGAGGTATAAAGAAGTTAAATGGTTTGTCACATGTCACAAAATTAGTAACTGATGGAAAAAGGACTAGAACCTTGCTTGTTAATCTATTGCTCTGTATGCCAGTTTATACCGTTCATTTTCTTAGTATTTTCTTTTTTTCTCATTAGCTAGGGTATAGATGACCTTTAGTGCTTGAGTTTTAGACTTTGCATAAATTCAGGGAGCAGTAAGGATCATGGAACCTTGATTATATTCTCTGAAAACAACATGTGTGATATGATATTTACCTTAAGATTGCCTTGATAAATTGAAACAAACCTATAAAACCCAAATGCTGGGAACAAAGCTTTACTCTTATGTTTTTAGGATGAAATTTTCCAGTTTTAGAATGTATCTCCATAGATCTTTAGTTATTTGTAATATGGGAACACTTAATCACATATAGAAGGTCATGTTTTGAGAAGTGGAAAAGTCACCCAAAATAGCATATGTTTGTTAAGGAAAAAACCCCAGAAAGAAAGAGATAACTTTATAATCTTACTCTTGTCTGTTTTCATGAACAAATGTGGAAAAGTTAAACTTCCAGAGGATTGTAATAATTTTTGGTTCTTCGCTTAGGTACTAACGTGGAAACTATGAACAGATCTATTATTGCAAGGTTAAGTAACAGGCCGCTAAAAATTTTATGTTTTTAAGGGTTTTATGAATATAATGATATATCCATACCAAAGTGATTTTACATGTTTTAAAAATATGAGTGTCTTTCTTCTAAATATATAGATTAAAAACTAAGCAACTCTAAATACTAAAAACATGGGCAACATGGAACTTTTCTGTATTATTTCCTCATTATATTATAGAATTGAATGTAGAAGACCTCTTCTTTCAGGTCTATGCATCAATATTTATTGCTGGAAATGACATGTATGCTTCCATGTTTCTCTATGTTTTTTGTATAAAAGCCTGTGACATACATGTTCAGTGCAACATTATACTTAGGCTGCAAATACAATGATTTTATAATATTCTAAGTAGTATTGTAAATTCCTTTGCAGAGTGTACTTCTCAGGTACTTAATATAAGACTGCCATCTGTCTGTCTTCTATGACAACCTTTCAAGGAACTGTTGGAATTTATTATATTTTATGATAAACAAAAATATAATGAAGGTTCTGGATAGGGTGGAGTGATTTGTGGCAGAATAATGCTTCTGTCATAAATAACTAGAAAATGTAGATAACCTTTTTTTTAAAAATCTGTTTAAATCAACCTTTTTTAAAAATCTGTTTAAATGTGTCAGAGTGTTTTTGAAGTCATGATGATTGAACAGCTAAAACTTCAGAATTGGGAAAATCAAAAGAAAGTTGAGCAATGAGGGGTTTGGGCTAGAAAATTTTAAAGACACCTGATAAATTTGATGAAGTTTGTGTTTTCACTCCATTCGACCTCACTGAGAAAGGATAAATCACCCTTGCAAGTGGCAAGATGTATAAGGATTATTCCAGGCAT
>NW_007793939.1:0-1587 GCF_000696425.1 Galeopterus variegatus | reverse complement strand
GTGTGAGGAGGAAATACTATGTGCTCCTGGGCCCAGAAGAGGAGTGTGGCTTTGGAGAGCCTTGGTGTGCAGAATAAGTGTCCCTGCGCTCCAATAATACATCTAATTTGCTGTGAATGTTCACGTATTATGAACCGCTAGAGAAATTTCTGGCTTATTTCTTATACTTCTCTTCCTAATCCCTTGTGTTTTCTCAAACAACAAAAGCAACAAAACAGAGCCCAGATTGCTTTTGTGGGGATTGAGTCTTACTGACCAGACTCTGAAGGATGAACATGCTGAAGGTCTTCTGTCTCCATGCTTATCTGAGTATAAACTTTAATGACCGAGATGGGAATCTTGTCTATGTGTATACTTTATCATTATTTACACATCCTTTTCAACTTTGAAACAGTGCTAATGGTAAAAGAGTTTTCAACTATCTTTTCCAAGCTTTGTGCCTTCATATATATAACTGTCCATATCATTAGGATTAAAGTCTTTGTGATTTTGATGTTGGGCAGAGCTGGAAACTGCTGGCTCTTATAGGTTCAACCTTTCAAAATAATGTCCTCGTTTTTCTTAGCTGCCCATTCTCAAATGGCACATCATGGGGTTTGATGATTAAATATGTGCAGTAGATAAACATAAAACTTAAAAGTCCAGAATATGTCATCTCCAGGGCAATTTGGCTATAGCTGAGGCAGTGAGGTTATTCATTTGAGTGCTTTAAATGTAGCAGTGGCTTGAATTAAAGTAGATGCATGTGCAGTATATTAAGTTATTTCCCCCAATACTTTATTGTTGTTATGAAAACAGTGCTTTTACTTTAAAGGCTTTATAAAAATTAGGGAGACCATACAACTATCTTGGGATCCTTTGGCTACACCAGTCTTTTAAGATTGCAGGTATGTTTTAGATCTGTCCTGTCAGCAAGTGAGCAGATGTTCATTTGCTTTTGTTAGGTGGGCTACAGAAAAATGCTGTGCTTGTAATATGGCCTGCCACCATCTAGTATCTCATTCCAGAAAAGCTTTTGTGAGAGGCTTATTTGAGAGAATTTTGTAATCAGTGTCTCCAGACAATATCTGCTGCCTCATCTATTTACAAGCCTCTGAGAATTATTCCATTTTCTGCAATTCCCCCTCCATGCTAACTTCTAATAGTTTAAAGCCAATGAACATGCTGAAGGTCTTCTGTCTCCATGCTTATCTGAGTATAAACTTTAATGACCGAGATGGGAATCCTGTCTATGTGTATACTTTATCATTATTTACACATCCTTTTCAACTTTGAAACAGAGCTAATGGTAAAAGAGTCTTCAACTATCTTTTCCAAGCTTTGTGCCTTCATATATATAACTGTCCATATCATTAGGATTAAAGTCTTTGTGATTTTGATGTTGGGCAGAGCTGGAAACTGCTGGCTCTTATAGGTTCAACCTTTCAAAATAATGTCCTCGTTTTTCTTAGCTGCCCATTCCCAAATGGCACATCATGGGGTGTGATGATTAAATATGTGCAGCAGATAAACATAAAACTTAAAAATCCAGAATATGTCATCTCCAGGGCAATTTGGCTATAGCTGAGGCAGTGAGGTTATTCATTT
>NW_007793938.1:0-1587 GCF_000696425.1 Galeopterus variegatus | reverse complement strand
TAAAGAGGGCATTCTGAAAAATCAGGAAGGCTTTCATGCACAATGGAGACAATCACTGAAGTTGTTGTTTCAGGTAAAATCGTAAGTAGCAGAAGTAGATGTTTTCTATGTGACAATGTTCTTGAAACCTCTCCTGATTCTTTGTGATGCACAGAGATAGTCACTTTGTGTACTATAATTTCATGGAATTTTGTTCTCTCTAATCATCTTCTAATGCTGTGTGATGATGACATTTGCTGTCTGTCTTTCTTATGAGCTGACAAAATCTTTTGAATTTCCAAATCTGTCATTACAAATCAACACTTCTATGAGGCTTTCATAGCCCTTTGCGTTTCTATAACTCAGTGTTTATGACTCTATAATAGGATATTCCACTCAATGTATTATAACTACTTGAATATATATCACTGTTTAGGAGCCTATCTGTGTAAGCACTCAATGTTTATTACCCTGTTATAATGATGTGTGTATATTCAAGTCTCCCCCACCGGATTATGATTTGCTGAAGGGCAAGAAATAGGAAATGCAGCCTCGTTAATTACTGTACCCTCGTGCCCATTATAGGTACACAGTAAACATCTTTAGAGAGATTGATTCTTTGACTGGATATGCAGTTTTTTTTTTTTCAATATCTTTATTGACTCTTAGGTTTCTTAAGGGATAAAGTTTAGCATTCAAGGAATTTAGTTTTTCTAACATCATTCTAGGGTCAGAGATATGGTTCTAGAGCTCCAATTGCCATTTTAGAAACAATATGACCCTACCTGAACACTTTCCCCAAAACAAATACCATGGTCTAGCAGAGCAACTTTCTCCATGTCCCTAAATATAGCATGTCTGCTCTCAAGTTCTAATATTTGTCATTGTCCCAGGTGGAATAGTGTTATCTTCTCCTTTTCATATTCTACAGAACTTGTTATTCAAAGAGCAAATATTGATTTTTTATCACAGCTGTTCAATTATGGTTATATCTTCCCATAGATGATAAATTTCTGTAAGTCTTTGCAAATAATTTAGCCTTTATGCTAAAATTGACAAAGATTAATTTCTTAAGATAGCATATTAAGTGGGAATAAATAATGTCTTTGCCATTAAACCAAAGTTTGAATCACACTTTTTTTTTCTCAATAGTTGTGTGCATAGTAACATGGAAGATACTTAAATCTAAAACAAAATTTATTGGGCCGGCCTGGTGGCGCACTGGATAGTGCGCCGCTTGGGAAGTGCGGCAGCGCTCCCGTCCGAGGGGTCGGATCCCACATACGGACCGGTTCCGCTCACTGGCTGAGCGGGGCGCGGGAGCAACACCGAGGGTTGCAATCCTGTTGCCGGTCCCCGGTCCGGTACGGGGGCAACACTGAGGGTTGCGATCCATTGCCGGACACGGAAAAAAGACAAAAGACAAAAAAAAAAAAAAAATTTAAAACAAAATTTATTTATCTGTAAAGTGGTGATGATAATACCTTACGGAGTTGCTAAGAAAATAAAAAGAAAATACATGTAATGAGACTCCATTTTAGATATTTAAAAAATGCTAAATATTACTATTATTACACATTTGCTATAGCCAATTCCTTCTTTTCAAGA
>NW_007793937.1:0-1587 GCF_000696425.1 Galeopterus variegatus | reverse complement strand
GCTAGTGATCACTTCCCAATGTCACCCTTGGATGAATGTCCTTCAAGCTCTATAAGTCCTTCTAATGACAGTGATTCACTCAGACAAGTGCTAGCCCCATTCCATTTCAAAGGTGTATCGTTATTCAGTGTTTCACTGTTTTGTGGTTGTTGTTTGTTTCTTGTTTTAATTTAACAGAAATCTCTATCTTCTACACACTAGTTCTAAATCTCCTATTTGAATTTAAAGACATAAATTAATTTCTTTATTTATGTGATTCTTCTCAAATCATTGGAAATTAATTTCTATACTTCATTCTAATAGCTGTACAGTAGTGATTAAGACATGAATTTTTAATTGAAACAATCTTTATTTTGTGAGATGATTCTTCCGAGTGATATGACAGTTATATCACAGAGCCTATTTTTTTCTAAAAATTTGATTATTCCTATTACCTTCTTCCTGAGGATATAAATGTCTTTGGGCACTCTAGGCATATCAACGAATGATAGCTACTAATATTCCTGTTATGATTATGTTATTTTATGAGAATTATTTTGATATATAACTCACCCAAAATGCAGTATAGAGATGTGGTTTAGAAAATGATTTCTTGGATCAGACTTACTGGAATAAAATTTTGGTTTACCAACTGACCATCTGTTTGACCTTAATGAACTTATTTAATCTTTTTTAGCTGCACAAACCACACCCCACAATGAGAATAGTAAATACCCCTACATCATAAGACTGAAGACAACTAAATGAGATGCTTGCATTTTTTTTAGTGTGGTTCCTGTGACATACAGTGGGCACTTAATACATGTGAGCTTCTGTTCTAAACATCACAATAATCTTTCTTGCATGGCTATCATTTATCAATATCCCCTTTAAACTGGAGCAGCCAGGAAGAATAGAATTCTGATCATTAAAACACAACAGGTGTGTTACCTCTTTTGATGTTCATAAAGCACATCTAGTTAGTGAAGATTCCTATGGTCCCTCTTCCAAAGACAGCCTTCCAGCTGGGTGCTTCTGAGGAGAGGAAAAAGCCTGGTGACCACGTTCATAAGAGGAGAAAGCAAAAGCAAACAATGATTAAAATAAAATACAAGGTATGTGTGACAGGGTGTGCTAATGAGTACATTCTCTCAAGTGGGAATACATTGTATTAAAATCAGCAGAGTTAATTGACTAAATATATGATGGATGAATTTGATTAAAAACAATCAAAACTTATAGAAATTCAACCCTCCAAGAAAAATTAAAAGGCAAAATATAAAATTTGAAAGTAAATGTTTATGAGAGAGAAACAGTTAGTATTATTAATACCTACAGAATGTCAATTAATTAAACACTGAAAAAAATATTGATGATCAACTTAGTCTTAGAAGGTGGATAGAAGTTTCTTTGAAATATTAATGTTTTAGCTGAGAGGAGAAGGATGGGTTATTGTTAATCAGGGAATGAAGGAAAAAATTGGGGTACAAAGAATATAGAAGAATGAAAAACTTTCTGTCAATCTTGCATCTGTGTAGGCAGCAGTAGGAGGAGATGAATTTATTCCCTCCAAGGAAAAACTCTTCTTTGTTTGGTTTGATTTAAAAT
>NW_007793936.1:5294-6881 GCF_000696425.1 Galeopterus variegatus | reverse complement strand
ACCCTAACCCTAACCCTAACCCTAACCCTAACCCTAGGGACCTAGGTCACAGAAGCCAAGAACGAGCCGTTAGAGGAATCAGGCACACACTTTTCATTGTGTATCTTCCATGGAATAGTTCACTGCATATGGTTCCTGTTTCTATGCAACAGCTTTTGTTTCTCTGAGAAGGTCAACGGTTTATCATGCAGAAGGGAGTGTAGTCTGCAGGTCAGACAGGGGGCAAATTGGAGTTACTTAGGTTAAGCAAGCAATTCTACAGATGCAGATAGCGTATGTTATGAGGGTGTCAGGAGCTCTATTTCACTCTTACAAGTGCTTTAATAATAAAATACTATACACCATGAAGTTCTTATGTTCAGAAACTTCAGTTAAATTCTACCAAACATTTGGAGATTTAATATAAAGTCTGCTCAAACTGTCCAAAAAATAGAAGCACAGTAGAGACATGTTTCTGTTCATTACATGAGGCAGTTTTACTACCACACCAGAAGCGTCCTGAGTTGCCGGACACGTAAAAAAGACAAAAAAAAAAATTTAAATTTGTAAACAAACAAGAAATTAATATAACTCTTTTAGCCTATTAAAAGATGTTCTCATCCAGTAAACTAATTTGTGAGTCTACAGTGGATTACATTACACAGTTGGAAAAACTGCTTTTGTGTATATTCTAAAATAAAGTAGCAGAATTACAAGATAGGTGTGTTGGAGTGAGCTGGACTGAAGCCATGTTGGGACCTAAAACCTCATAGCCTTTAGGGATAAAAAAAATGACATGCTAATTACTTTGACATAGTCACTGGACACTATATAAATGTACGCAAATATCACATTTTATTTCATAAATATGTAGAGTTATCATAGGTCAATTAACAAAAAATAAGTTAAAAAGAACAATTCAGAGACAGAAGTAGATTATAGGTTACCAGAAACTGCAGGAGAAGTGATAATGGGGAGTTATGTCTGCTCAAACTGTCCAAAAAATAGAAGCACAGTAGAGACATGTTTCTGTTCATTACATGAGGCAGTTTTACTACCACACCAGAAGCATCCTGAGATATCATAAAGAAAAAAAGGGCCAAACCCTGGCTCACTCGGGAGAGTGCAGCACTGGGAGCGCAGCAGCACTCCCGCCGCAGGTTCGGATCCTATATAGGGATGGCCGGTGCGCTCACTGGCTGAGCGCGAGAGGGTTGCGATCCCCTTACCGGTCACAAAAAAAAAAAAAAAAAAAAAATCAGGCCAATTTATCTTGTAAGTCTAGGTTGACAATCCTTCAAAAACACTACAACCACCCAGAATGCAGCAACATATAAACATAGTTACCTCCATGGCCACCTTAATCCCCGGAATGTCAGCTTTGGGCAGCGGAAGCCACACCTGCTCTTCCTGACACACCCTGACCTCTGACACTCTAACCCTTGACAGGGCACCTGTGTCCCCTGTCCTACGTTCATGGCTTGCACAGGCCCATCAGCTCCAACCGCTGTGAGACCCGCTGATGTTGCACCAGCAAGTGCTGGGAACCCCGTCCTGACCCCCAGGGTCCACCCGTTGGACGAGGGTTCCTCTTTCAGCCTGGCAGTA
>NW_007793936.1:0-254 GCF_000696425.1 Galeopterus variegatus | reverse complement strand
CTTTCTATGTGTTCTGATCACAGCCTGCAGGTCCTGGAGCCCCTGGATAGGAAACTGCATAGGAGTAGACAAGTCAGAGACGGAGAAAGCGTTTAGTTCTTAAGAAGAGAGGCATTAAGAGTTAGGGGTGTCGGTGATGAAAGAAAGAGTTCTGAGAAAGAGATAATGGAGGGCTTCTGATAAGGGTGAATCCAGCACATCTGTGATGCATTTGAATAACCCGAGTTGTCCTGCACTCTCTGGCATCTGAGTCT
>NW_007793935.1:1380-1587 GCF_000696425.1 Galeopterus variegatus | reverse complement strand
TGAGTTTACTTAGATCGATGGGCTTGGTCAGATGAGTTTACTTAGATCGATGAGCTCAGTCTGATGAGTTTACTTAAGTCGATGAGCTCGGTCTGATGAGTTTAGTTAGATCGATGTGCTTCGGTCTGATGAGTTTACGTAGATCGATGAGCTTTGTGTGATGAGTTTACTTAGATCGAAGGGCTTGGTCTGATGAGTTTACTTAGA
>NW_007793935.1:0-465 GCF_000696425.1 Galeopterus variegatus | reverse complement strand
ATGAGCTCAGTCTGATGAGTTTACATAGATCGATTATCTTGGTCTGATGAGTTTACTTAGATCAAATTGCTTTCTCTGATGAGTTTACTTAGATCGATGAGTTCGGTCTGATGAGTTTACTTAGATCGATGTGCTTGTCTGATGAGTTTACTTAGATCGAATTGCTTTCTCTGATGAGTTTACTTAGATCGATGTGCTTGGTCTGATGAGTTTAATTAGATCGAATAGCTTTCTCTTATGAGTTTACTTAGATCGATGAGCTTGGTCTGATGAGTTTATTTAGATCAATGTGCTTTGTCTGATGGGTCTACTTGGATCGATGAGCTCGGTCTGATGAGTTTACTTAGATCAATGTGCTTGGTCTGATGAGTTTACTTAGATCGAATAGCTTTCTCTGATGAGTTTACTTAGATCGATGAGCTTGGTCTGATGAGTTTACTTAGATCAATGTGCTTGGTCTGATGA
>NW_007793934.1:0-1587 GCF_000696425.1 Galeopterus variegatus | reverse complement strand
GCGCACACTTCTCTGAGCCTCAGTTTCCTCTTCTGTCAAAGGGGGACAATAATGGTATCTATTGCACAGGATTGTTGTGAAGATTAAAGGAATTTTGCCTGACACAAGAGTAAACACTCAATACATGTTAGCTATTATTATTATTTATATTATTGTTTTAAAAGTTGTTGCTACTTGTGGCAGGGAGTCTTGGTTATTTGGTTCCTCTGTTTCATGATAGTGATAGAATCTTTAGCTTTATGCATGGCTACCCACCATGAAAAGTACATTTCCCAGACCTCCTTGCAGCTAGATGTGAGCATGTGACTATGTCCTAGCTAATGGGATATGAGCGGAAGTGATTTGTATAATTTTTTGTTTGTGCCCTTAAAGGGGAGAGATGTGCCTTCATCTTCCCCTTTTCTTCAAATATGACAGGATCCTGAGCAGCTGTCTTGGTCATGAGATGGGAGCTGTATGTTGGAGATGGAAGCTGAGAAACAACTGGAGAAAGCTCAGCCTTTGGTGATTGTAGAGCCACCATACTGGCCTTGGACCACTGGATTTATATGTGTGGGAAAAGTAAACTTCTATCTTGTTTGAACCCCTGTTAGTTTAGCTCTCTTTAAGAGCAGTCAACCTGTATTATAACCAATATATTATTACCTCCCATATAAACCTCCAGTGCAGCCTTGATGATCTATTAACTGTACCTGGATTACACATTGCTTTTTAATGATTTAGCCTCTATTTGCTCTCGTCCTCCCCTGGATTGCTTTTCTCTCTCTCTCTCTCTCTCTCTCTCTCTCTCTCTCTCTCTCTCTTCCAATCTTACCCATCTTTTAGCACCCAAATCAAGTCCTCTTCCTGACTTGAGCCTTCCCAGAGCCCTCCAAAATCAGCAAGTTCACTTTCAACCAATTCCAAGCTTCTGGAGTCTGTACTTTTAATTTGATTCCATTCAAGGCACATCAATTAGGCACCCACTGTAGTAGGTAAGGTTTGGTTAGAAATCAAAAGTAAAGAATTGGCATCTTCCTTTAAGTAGCTCAAGGTTATGGGTTGTCTGAGGAGCCTCTTAAATAATGCTCTTCATTCAACAAGCATTACTTGGCACCTACTGGATGCTAGGCACTATTCTAGGTTCTCTGGCTCCCAAGGAGAATAATATATGCCCACTGTTTTAAAGGAGCTCTCAATCCTTCATCCATTGCTTCATTCAAAAAATACGTTTTGGGGGGTCCTTCTATGTGCCAGGCAGTCCCTGCCCTCATAGAACTTACGCTGTGGTTGGGGGAGGGGCAGACCATAAGCACATAAACACAATAGAGTAATGTAATACAAAGTGAAGAGATGCTAGTCTGGAAGTGGTGGTCAAGGGAGGCATTTCTGAGGAGCTGGCATTTGAGCTGAGACATCAGCAGTGGGAGAAAGCATTCATGGGAAGATCTGGGTGGGTGTGTGTTCCAGGCAGAGGGAACAGCAAGTGCAAAGACCCTGAGGTAGGAATGAACTTGGTGTGTGTTGAGTAATGGCAGGAAGGGCAGCAGCTCAGGGCAAAGTGAGCAGGTCTGAGAGGGTAGGAGGGGACAGTGGGAAGGTGGGCAG
>NW_007793933.1:0-1587 GCF_000696425.1 Galeopterus variegatus | reverse complement strand
CTTTATTCTGGGTATCCTTTGTTTCTGCAGTCTTGGAGGGTTCCAGGTGTGTCTCTCCTGGATCAAGACAGTCACATGGGATGCACACGTACTTCCCACCCCCAGATATGCTATCATGTGTGGCAGCATAATTCCCCCTGTGGTTTGGGCCACTGGGTCATGGGTCTGCACTTGTTCACTTCTTTCCCCAGACTCTGCTGATGACTCTTCTTGTGTCAGTGCAGTCAAGTGGTTGGTGGGCTGCCTGCACAGCACCACAGCAGTGGTGACTGCTGCTATAATGGTGAGCAGCAGTGGCTATGGTGGACCACCCATGTGGCAGCAGTATCTTCCCAGACTAATTTTAAATGATTCTCTTATATTTATTAGGGCATTTTTTAATTAGCTTATAAAAGTATGTGCAACAACTCAACCTATACCATTTGTTAGAAATGAAAGACTACAGCAGAAGCTGAGATGGGCTGGATATTTTGTACTTAAAACTCATATAAAGAAAACTTGACAGGAGTAATAGTTGCTAAGTGGATTTTGATCCAGGGGGTCTTTGATCCAATGGATTTCTTTTCCTTTATTTCTCGTGGTAACACCCCATTCTTTAACCTCTTTTGAAAATGCCCATGGTGCAGGTTCCATCCCATCGTCTTTGCTGTTTCATATAAGAAGCAATAGAGGAGATTTTCACCACCCTCTTAATTACACCTTAAGCAATAGAAATCACAACTCAATCATCTTATTCTGTAATACATGTCAAAGTAGAAAAGCAGGATATACACCAGCTATCCCTCTCTCTCTCTTGAATTGGCACATTTCCTACAGAGGAATAGTTGACAGTCTCTCTTATTTTATCATTTTCTGAACTGGTAAAATTCTAGATAAAGCACAGATATCTCTCTCCAGGCACAAAGAATGTCAGCATTCATATCAATTCAATGTATTATGTCTTAGCAGGACACTAAGGAGACTTGGTAAACTAATAACAGCACTTGCCAAAATGTTTGAATGAAGAGTAGCATGTCGATTTAGATCAGATCAAACCCTAGAAGACTAAATCATAAGCAGAAAATGAAGAAAACACAAAATGGTCTGGAGGCTCAGTTAATGTTGAGGTTTTATGTGAGCACATCATTATTTCTTCTATTCAATGTTATTTAGTATGGGAATGAAACTACACATAGATTGGTAATCCTCGAAGAAAGAAAAAGTAATAGCAATTTGTTCATGTAAGACCTAACAGTCCCCAATGCATAACTTATGACCATAATGGTAAAAATTCTTTCCTCCTGTTTTAGAGAGGAACCTTAATCCCAAAGCAGCCTGCCTTAAGAGAAGGGAAGAAGAAAAAGTTTCTGCCGTATCGGCAGAGCCGCCAACCACGCTGCCAGGAACCCATCCTGGGCTTAGTGAAACTACCAACCCTATGGGTCATATGTAAACATCAGCTGGGTAAGTATGGGTTTGAGAAGAAAGTGCAAGGAAATCACCTTAAGATTCATCTTAACCTGGGTTAAAACCTTTGAACAGAGGGTCGAGCCCATGGCGCACTCGGGAGAGTGCAGCGCTGGGAGCACAGCAGCGCTCCCGCCGCGG
>NW_007793932.1:0-1587 GCF_000696425.1 Galeopterus variegatus | reverse complement strand
ACACACACACACACACACACACACACACACACGCTCTCTCTCCCACCCCCTCTGTAATTCCCAAGTGGGCTTTTGGCTTTCTCCCTCAGGGCCTAACATCACTGACTTTGTTCTGGAAAGCTCTTGTCAGCACCCTCCTTTCCCAAATCTGCACTGACCTGTGGCATCTGGGCTGTAATAAGTGCCCTTCCAGGTGCACAGGCTTAATGAGAATGAGTGGGCAGGGCTGGGCAGCTGGAGGGCGGGAGCAGGAGGAGCGAGGGTGCAGAGAGCACTTCTCTAAGAAAAAGCCGGTGGCTTTATCTGGCCAGAGCTGGAACACCCCTGCTTTCCCTCTGTGGCTTGTGGTGCCAGGTTTGGGGGTGAAGAGCAGACGCTGCACCCTCCCGGTGACAGGCCCCGCTTGCGGGAGCCTGAAGGAGCGTACAGTGTGCTCAGAGCCCGGCCCAGGCTCCAAGAGCCCTCCACAGGCTCCTCCAATTACAATACTGTGATTAGTCACACTTCCTGCTTGGAAACAGGCAGACATTAGAAAGGGAAATCCTACCGTGAGGTTGGGATGGCATTGCAAGTGGGTCTTTTCTGCAAATAAGATTAAAGGCAGAAGGAGGAAGGCAAGTGATCCAAATCTTTCCTGTGGGCTATGGCTTGTCATGCCCTTGAGGAAAGGATGCCCAGAGACCTCAGAGCTCTGGCTGCCTGTGACTTCATTATATGCTGGACTTTCCTATTCAAGTGGCTTTGACCAGCATTTGGATTTTGTGGGCAGTGGAGACGTGGACAAGGACTTGACATGGTTTACGTGGAAGAAGACTTTCTTAGGCAGGTTTACTGCTGTCAGTACACATCTGTTGAGCATCTACAGGGGACATCTAGGGAAACCGGCTAGGTACCTAGGCAAGTTCCTTAATCTCTCTAGTCTTAGTTTCCTCATCTATAAATTGGGATAATAGTAGGATTTAGTTCATAAGATTGTTGTGAGTATCATGGGAGTGAGTTATTATAGAGCACCTAAACCAGGACCTGGCACATGGTCAGCCTTCAGGAAATGTGAGCTATTATTCCATGAGGAATTCATCAGTATTGTAGGTCAAAGTGTTTGCATCAGGTCTGTCAAGGGATTGTGAAAGTCGTTGTGAAGGTCTATGGCTTTATATTACATTTTGAGGTTCAAAAGAGTGATTTCTTTATATACTCAAAATTTTCTGGAAATACAAATGTGCGTTTTGAAAGTTTGTTCTGAGAGGTAGCTCAGAGTTCCTGCTGTTGTGGGGTGATGACTGGCATGTTGAAAGAAAGCACATTTGTGTTTAATGCAGAGCCTGCAAAGAACCTCCACTGTTTGAACTTTAAACTTTACAGAGGAACAAATAAAATGCATTGCAGCAAAAGTTCCTCAACTCTACTGCCACCAGCAGATGGGGTTAAGGGTCCCTTAGTCTCTCTTTGGACTTAAGGAAAACGTGGACTTCTGGACCACCTTTGTAAGGAGACTAGCTTCTGTACATTCTGTGCCCTAGGACTGCGGGAAAACAGATTCCAACCATATGGAGACGGTAAATCAGAATGCTAAAAAAAAAAATCCGG
>NW_007793931.1:0-1587 GCF_000696425.1 Galeopterus variegatus | reverse complement strand
GGCCGGTCTGTATGTGGGATCCGAACCCTCGGTGGGAGCGCCGCCGTGCTCCCAAGCGGCGTACTGTGCAGTGCGCCACCGGGCCGGCCCTGGGGCTGTCTTCTTACTGGTCTTCCTGCCTCTCCACTCACTTCCCTATGTTCCATTCTCCCCTTTGCAGTTAAAGTGATCTTTCAGATCTGTTCACGCCACTCAATGCTGAAATCCCTCCAGCGGCCTGTGCAGTAACCTCAGAATAATAAGCCTTCAAGATGCTTGATGATCTGGTCCTTTCTCACATCTCCAGCCCCATCCTTGCCACTGCCCTCCCTCTCGTTTTTTCTCTCACCTCTTGCCTTTGCACATAGTTTCTTCTTTCCAGAACCTTCTACCCTCCTTCTCACCTCCACCCAATACATGGCTGAGTCAGAATCAACCCTCTCACCACAACCTAGACACCACTTCCTTCTTTAGTCCTATCATCATTAGCTCCCTGACCTCTCTCCCCACAATAGGGTAGGGAGCCTGCTCTTTAATCTCATATACCCTGTAATCCCCATACAGTGCTTCTCCCATCATAGCATTTATTTTACTCTGTTTTAGTTGCCTATTGAACTATTCATTTCTTCTCTAGAATGGGAGCTTTATGGGGGCAGGGACTCTGTCTTGTTCATCCCTACATCTGCTGTGCCTGACCTAGTATCCAGCACATAGTAGGCATTCACAAAGCTTTCACTGAATAAATGATGCTCCCTGAGAATGCAGAGATGGACAAGAAGACGTGCATCCTGCCCTCAAGGACTCATAATCTGGTACAGAAGGAAAGCTTATGAATAATTATCACATCATAGGTACAGTAATGGAAACATCTACACAATCCAAACTAGCACGGAAAAGGGAGTAGCCAGCTTTGTCTGGAAGATGTCAGTTGGTCTTTAAAAAGTGTAAGATCCAGCCTTGGACCTAGCTCTGCCACTAGTTAGCTTTTTTCATCATGGGTAAATTAACCTGACTTCTCTAAACTTTTTATCTCCTTCTCTACAAAAGTGGACATAATAATAACTCACTTTACAAAGCTGTAGAGGGGATTAAACAGAGTCATTTAAATGACATATACAGAGTGGGACACCTAGTAGGTGCTCAGTAGATAGTAGCTATTTTGTCGTTTGAATGAATTTAAATTCATTTACACAATACTTCTTGAATGAGTGCGCCCAAAGGTGAACAAGGATAAAAGAGCTTACTTCTTGAATGTGACAAAAATTACAACTTCCGCCTGGGTCAACATGAGGGAAGGTTCTAAACTATAGTCTCATACATAATTCATCATTTGCCCCATTAAGTTGTAATGAACTATTGAGAACCAAAGAGACAGACTTTACACGAGAAAACTCGTACTACAACTTCAGGAAATTGCTGCACTGTTGCTTCCATGCTTCGAATAATTTACTAGTCCCAGATCATCTTTATTCATCCATGATATCGATTCTACAAAATATTACGTAATACTGGACCTCAACCTCATCAGCTCGGTATACGTAGGGAGGTATAGTTTAAAAGCATAAAATCTGTGCTTGTTTGTGCAACAGCAGAAATGTGTTTGAAGTC
>NW_007793930.1:0-1587 GCF_000696425.1 Galeopterus variegatus | reverse complement strand
AATAATCATATACACTGTATATTGACAAAATAAAAATTTAACGAAAAAATAAATAAATAAATCACAGGACAAATACCATTATAAAAAAAAAAAAAAACTACATTGAGATATCACCTCACCCCAGTTAGACTGACTATGATCAAAAAGATCGTGAATGACAAATGCTGGCAAGGGTATGGAGAGAAGGGAATGCTCCTACACTGTTTGTGGGACTGTAAATTAGTACAACCACTATGGAAAACAGTATGAAGTTTTCTCAGACAACTACAGATAGTTCTTCCATACAATCTGGCAATCCCACTTCTGGGTATATACCCAGAGGAATGGAAATCATCATGTCAAAGGGATACCTGCACTCCCATGTTCATTGCAGCTCTGTTTACAATAGCCAAGACATGGAACCAACCTAAATGTCCATTGATGGATGTTTGGATAAAGAAACTCTGGTATATATACACTATGGAATTCCACTCTCCCATAAAAAATAATGAAATTTTCCCATTTGCAACAACGTGGATGAGACTGGAGAAACTTATGTTGAGTGAAAAAAGCAAAGCACAGAGGGATAAATACCACATGTACTCACTCATAAGTAGGAGCTAAGAGAAAAAGAAACAAGGAAAGAAAGACCATAGTGTTGTGTTGGACTTACAGAGAGAGAGAACATACCTTGGGATACAAATTGGAGTGGGGGAGGAAGGGGGAGTGTTGGGGAGGGAGGTTGGGTATAATTGGTTGGGGGGACACAGGGTCTAAATGCAATATGCAGTAATGGGCATGCTGCCAGTATGAATCTGGTCTTCACATCTTGGGCATGAGGGGTGACATCAGCTCTGTATCTCATGCATATTCATAACCAAAAAAAAAAGATTTGACACAATGCTGATTCATTCCATCCCTGGAATTATAATATGATGTTTATTCTAACGCACCTGCACAAAGTAGATTAGGTAAAACAGATGATCCTAACCAAGTTCATTGGAGTACTTCAAGTATGTGCTTCCACATTCCACGGCATTTAAAATGACAGACCCATGTTCCCTAATACCACTAAAACACTGTAGTATTTTATGAAGTGAAAGATACTAAACTAATTAGGCTGTTGAATTACAACCTCTTTCCAAATTACCAAGGCAATGATATTCATGCGTTAACCTCTCTGTGCTGATGGGGCAAATAATCCCTGCTGTTTATAGCATAGTTTCCCTCATAAGATGAAGTTGTAGGCTTCGAGAAACTCGCGGTGCATTGGACGTGGTTGTCCCTGGTGTTCTCTGTTTTGGAAGCTGGAGAAGAGGGGGCGCAGCAGGAAAGCAAGATGATTTTGGATCCTAAGATGGCGAGGGGTCTGGAGCGGCCGTGACAGGAGACAGCGCGATCCTGTGAGCCGTGCGCTGTGATACCAGAGTATTAATTGCATTTCCAAGAGCAACAAAAGGCGAATAATTCTTTCAACAACGATCCTACATCGACAAACAAGCGGCAGCAGGTTCGAGGTTTTGGGGCCAACACAGAGGAGGACTCTGGAGAGCGCCCAAGCCCGGCTGCGGGAACGAACGATCAGCCCAGACAACAAAGGCCAGGAAA
>NW_007793929.1:0-1588 GCF_000696425.1 Galeopterus variegatus | reverse complement strand
GTGCTGGAATGCATTTGGTACATCCAACTGGTGAAGACTATCATTTATTTATTGCTTACTCTGGACTGGCATCATGATATTGGGTCCTTTAAATATATTCTCCAATTTAATCCTCATAAAGCCCTGAGTAGTAGTAGTCTATTATTATTTCCATTAAAAAATTCTGATTCTGATTTAAGCAAATTTTCTAAGTTCACACAGCTAGCAAGTGTTAAGGCTAGGCACTTTTGATCTTTTCATTCATTCATTCAAAAAAGACTTAGGAGAATTGCTAGTGAACAGAGTCCTGTTCTCAATGAACTTATATTCTAGAGGTAGAGAAAGATTCAGACAATCAGCAAGCAAATAAATAACTGTGCACCATGCTTTCATGGGGATATGAAATCTATGATGAAAAATAAATCAGGGTAAGGGGACAGAGACTGAAGGGATCAATTCTGATCCTACTTTTGATAGAGTGCTGAAATAAGTCTTCCTTAGGTCAGTAACACTTAAACTGAACATTGAATGGAGTGATGAAGCAAGACTCATAAATGTTTTGGGTAAAAGCATTCCAGGTAAAGTCCATAAGGATAGAAAGTGGTGGCATGTCCCATCACAGCAATAAGGTGAGAGTGGCCAGAGCAGTCGAGGCCCAGGCAGAGTGGTGGGAAATGAGTTTGCAGATGTCGTCAGGCATAGATCATGAAAGCCCTTATTGGCTATAGTAAGAAGTTTGGATTTCATTTGTTAGAGCAATGGGAAGCCATTTGAGGGTTTGGAATAGGGGGTTTTATGTGAGCTGATGTGGGATTGAAGTGTAAAGAAGTAAAAGGCTAAAACTAAGGAGACCAAGTAGAAGGCCACTGACGGGGATAGTTTTGGTGGCTAGCACTAAGGTGGTAGAAGTGGAAGTACTCAGAAAAGAATAATCTGGAAATATTGGTTGATTTAACTGAATTTAAATCTTTGTGCTATTTCATACCAACTTCTCATTTATTTCTTGATTTCCATTCCTATTGCCAGTACTATTATCTAGACTCATCTTTTGGTTCTTAGATTAATCCTTTATATAATCATTACATATTGTTGTAGAATATTGAAAAAGGTTTTCCTGATTCCATGCATTCTTAAATTCAATATGTTCAGCATACTGATTAAAATTTATTTATTAAAATTTCAAAGACAGCTTTGGAATGAAAATTTATTTCTTCATTATTAAAAAAATACTCATATTCATTTCTGTCTCTGTGCCTTTAGTCAGGTGCTGATCCTTTTTTCTCAAAGAGGGCGCTACCTCCTATTTATAATTGAGGTGTCTTTCAAAGTCAAGTTAGAATCACCTTAATCTTCCCTCCAAACTCTCTCACCAAGATTTCCCTTCTCTGACCTTCTACAGTAATTTTTGTCTCACAATTCATTCCAGAAGTGAATTGTATGTTATTTTATAAATATTTATGTATTTATAGATTTGTACATTTGTTAATAAACTAATTTATTTGTTCATTTGACAAGTATTTACCAAGAACCTATTAGGTGCCAAGCATTTCTCTAGACACAGGACAGAGGTAAGAACCAAACACGTAAATATCTATTTTTTTAAATCAAC
>NW_007793928.1:0-1588 GCF_000696425.1 Galeopterus variegatus | reverse complement strand
TTCTTAAATTTTTTTTGATGAAAAATTTCAAACATATACAAACACAGAAAGAATATTATAACAAAAGTCAGGGTACCTATCACTCAGGTTTTGCAATTATTAACGCATGGCCAGTCTTATTTTACCTATACTCCTACGCTCTCCACCTTTTCCCTACCTTCTTTCCCCTTCCCTGTCTTATTTGAAGCAAATCTCAGATGTGATATCACATCACTTCGTATATAAATATTCCAGTGCATCCATATCTCTAAAAGATGGGAATCCTTTAAAAAGTTATTACCACAATGCCATTATTGCACTGAAAAGTTAGTATTTATTAATGTCTTAAAATATCCAATAAGTTTTCCCATTTCGGTAATTCTCTTATAAACTTTTATTTTTCAACAATTTGTTTGGTTATAGACCCAAATAAGGTCCATGCATTGCAACTAGTTGATATTTCCTTAGGATTCTTTTCATCTGTAGGCTCTCTTTGTATTTTAGAGATGATATCATGCATTCTTGATTTTTCAAAGTCTAATATGAATTGATACCATTACTCTCTGGGTAATGAAAAGACTATAGGATACTTTAATTTCATACACTGCTTCTTACTTTTATGTCATGTGGCTCTGTATTTTTATTTTGCATATATTTAAAACCAAGCAGATCATATATTTTTCAATGCGGTCAACATTATTTAATTTGTGGGTAAATCTATGGTTAAATTGAATGATGTTAACTGCATAAAAAATAATGCAGTCAGGTTTATTTTATTTTATTTTATTTTTTGGTGGCTGGCCAATATGAGGATCTGAACTGCTTGATTTTAAATATACTAGTTTTATTGTTTTTTATTGCCTTCTGCATTTCAAGCTTTCATCAGGAATTATTCTCCTTCTGCCTCAAGAATACCCTTTGGTATTTCCTTTGCACAAGTCAGATTGTGACACACTTAGTTTTTGTTTGAAAATTTCACCTTTATTCTTTAAGGCTATTTTCATTTGGTGTACAATTTTTAATTGACAGTACTTTTCTTTCAATATTTTGAGAATGCTGTTCCAGTATCTTTTTGCTTTCATTATTTCTGTTGAGGAGTCAATTGTAGATGTAATCTTTGCACCTTTGATACTAATCTGTCAGTGTTCTGTGGCAACTTTTAAGATTTTCTTTTTGTTCTTGGTTTAAGCGTTATTACTGTGATATGTCATGGTGTAAGTTTCTTTGTATTTGCACTACTTGTAGTTCATTGAGCTTTTTGTGTTCAAGGGTTGTTGTACTTCCTCCGTAAAAAAAAATTCTCATTTTCTTTTCATACATTGCTTCTTCCCAATTCTCTCCTCTTTTCTGAGGCTTTAAATACATGTATAGTGTACCTTCTTACTGAATCCTCAATATTTTCTCGTAGTATCTTTTGTGAATTTGGCATCAGTTTCTCTCTCTGGGCTTTGTTCTGGGTAATTTCTACAATATGTTCTAGTTTACTTATTCTGTCTTTGCCCATGTCTAATATGCTTTTAAACCCATCAAGTTCTTAATTATAATGATTTTTTTTTTTGCTTGAAAATTTATATTTGGTGGATTTAAAAACTAATATGTTGGTTTCCAG
>NW_007793927.1:0-1588 GCF_000696425.1 Galeopterus variegatus | reverse complement strand
AATATTTCTTCTATTGCATTGTTATATATACGTCTTTTTATTATTGTTTTATTTATTGCCTAAACATTACACCATACATGTATGACTATTAGAGCTTAACACAATTTAATAATTTTGCCTCTTTCAGAAAATTTTGGAAATTTAGAACACATTAACCCCTCTGTCCTTTTCTTGTCTTTGGGCATATGTTTGGTATACTTTTAATACATATATGCTAGATGCTTCAAATATTATATAATTGCTTCAGTGTAACTATTCCTGTGCATCCTACCCTTCCTTTTTCTCTTCATTCCTTCTTTTCGGTCCTATTTTCCTTCTGCCTTAAGAACTCTCAACATTTCTATTAATGCTAATTTTTTAAATTAAAAAGTACATTTTTTGTTTTGTTTTTCCTTTTTTAAAAAATATGCAGTTATATTATGTAAAGGCATTTAGCTAAAGGATTTCATAGACAAAAGGAATTATTCAGGTTATTCCAGATGACCTCTTACATTTTTTATTTTTATGGCACTTCAACACATAAACAGCTTTAACCAACTGAATTAATTACATGTAATAAATATTACAGTAATAAGCAGTTACAAACAGAACTATTCAGAATGGAATTCAAAGAGTTGAAGTAGGTAACTTATTGTTCACTCATCCACTCAATAGATGCTGATTTAATGTGGGTAAGTGGGCGGCATTGTGCTTGGTTGTTTTCCTGAAGATGCTCACAGGCCAGTGGCAGTGAATTCAGTGAGGGGGAAAAAAAAGAGGAAGGATAAATAACTGGCCCCTGATGACAAATAGAGGAAATTACTTTAGCTTGGCTCAAAACCCAGAATGTTTTTTCTTGTTTGGTTTTTGCCAAAGCCCACACTTTTAACTTCAGTGATGAAGCACTTCTCATGTTTAATTGCAACCAAGTTATGCTACTGTCATATAGTATTGTGTGGATGTAAATTAAAACATCGCAAAATTTTTATCAGTACAAGAAAGCTTATATTTATCATAGTTTATATTTATCAAGTTATATTTATCATATTCAGAAAGGTTTGCTTTAAATCCTGAAGTGTGTTATAATATTGCACAATATTGCAGTGTCAAGGTGTTACACTAGAAGGTAGATGTTATGGGAACTTTGGTCTTCTAATCTCCTCAAGCTTTATTTTTTATGCGCAAAATGAGCATATGAATATATATGTGTGTATCAGTGTGTATAATGAATATATATGTGTGGATCAGTGTGTATAGTATTATACACATATATGTGTGTATATATATTTGAATTTGGGAATATAGCATTTATCTCTATGCTGTCAGTGCTTAGCATACTTTATTGCTCAAAAGTGCTCAGTAAATATATATTAAATGAAAGAATATCATTCTTAGTTTGTTCTTATGGTAGGAGTTTCATCTACTGCATGATTCTTAAAAACCATGAAAACATTGTGAATTGAAATGAAGCCTGTTGATTTGCACTTTTACTTTTAGAATCACTCTCTTTTCTTTTTTTCTTTCTTTTTCTTGGTGGATGGCCCATATAGAGGTCTGCACCCTTGACCTTGGTGTTATAACTGCAGTTTTACTTTTAGAAAATCCCACA
>NW_007793926.1:0-1588 GCF_000696425.1 Galeopterus variegatus | reverse complement strand
AATTCCTCAACTAACATATGAAAACCAATTGATGTTATTTCAAACTGGGTATACATATTTAGAGTACAGTAAGCTTAATTAAAATGCTATTTATTACAAAGGTTAACCAGTAATAGGATTTATACTTTGCACAGATTAATGTGCATGGTGAGCTTTCTACATCAGTTCATATAGGTATACTTTCTTTTTCTCTATCCCCGCGGAGTGTTCCCTAATAAGTATATATTATAATTAACTTAAACAACTTCTGTCAAATGACATGTGGATGGTTTCCAATGTTGGCTATTATAAATGATGTTGCAATAAAAAGCCAAAATGCATGTGAAAGTATTTCTTTAACATATATGTATTTTAAATTATGATACATAATTACTATTTAACTTCCAAACAGGAGTCACTTATTTATACTATTATGACCATTCTGAGAATATCTCCAAAGAAGGCAAATCACTATTTCAAAGAGATATCTGCACTTCTTTGTTCATTGCAACATTTTTCACAATAGCCAAGATATGGAAGCAACCTAAACATCTGTCTAGCACTGAACGAATGGAAAAAGGAAATGTAATATATAACCATACAAAATGGAATATTATTCATTCTTAAAAAGGGAAAAAATCCTATCATTTGCAACAACATGGAAGAATCTGGAGGGTGTTATACTAAGAGAAGTAAGCCAGATGCTGAAAGATAAACACTGAATGATATCACCTACATGTAGAACCTAAAAATGTCCAAGTCATGGAAACACAGTGGAATGGCAGTTACCAGGAGTTTGGGGGGTGGGGAAAATGGAAAGAAGTTGATTAAAGGATGCAAACTTTCAGCTATAAGATGAATAAGTTCTGGAGACCTAATGTACAGCAAGGTGATTATAGCTAAAAATAATGTGTTATATATATTATATTACTTTGAAATTTGCTAAGACAGTAGCTCTTCAGTATTCCTCACGTACACATCATAAAAAAGATAACTATGTGAGGTGATGGATATGTTGATTAGCTTGATTGTGGTAATCATTGCACAATATATGTATATCAAAATATCATTTTTTTCAGTTTTTCACTTGTTTTTTAACTTTCATTATGATGTCTTTTGTTTTATAAAAGCTCTTTAAAAATAATAACATAAGTCAGTATGTTCCTTTAGAAATTGTAGACTAATGCCCTAAATAGGAAGGTCTTTTCCATCCCAAGGTTGTAAAAATAATATACTAGATTTTCCTTTTGTAATTGCGAAGGGATGTTTTTATTTTTACATATAGCTCTTTGATCTTTACAGCAAATATCCAGAATTAATTTACTGAATTGATCATCCTTTCCCCACATATGTGAAATGTCAACTTTATCTTAAATACTTGATGGCATACATATATATACACACACATGCATGCATACATACATACTCACATATATATATATTTTGTTTCTCTCTTTTAGTTCCATTCTGCTTTAAATAACTTAACCTCTGGTACAGTTAAAATACTGATAAGGGAAATTTGTCCTCCTTTGTCTTTTTCTTTCAAAGTTTTCTTTGCATTTATGATATATTAATTTTCCAGATAATCTTTTAAACCAGGTTATCAAAC
>NW_007793925.1:0-1588 GCF_000696425.1 Galeopterus variegatus | reverse complement strand
GAACTAACACATGCACGCCCTTTACATACGCCTCACATTTCTGCGGCTGTTATGGCTGTTACCTCCCAAGGTGATGGGCAGAGAAGCGTAGCGCCATGGAGAGCAGGCAAAGGGGACATCCTTCTCCATTCTTACATCCTCAGCTGCTTCTCCTGGCAAAGCCATGTCCCGTGCAAGACTGCTCTGTTTAAGGACCTTACCTCTGGCTCCTTCATTAAGTAAAATTCATTTTTACAATTACATAGTTCCTAGTATATGCAGGCTCTAGGGCTACAACATTGAATAAAATGGAAAAATTCTGAACTGCATGGACCTTAAATTATTTTGGAGAACAACAAATAAGCAAATCAAATATAAGTTCTATGGGGGCTAGTCGGTTAGCTTAGTTGGTTAGAGTTCAGTGTTACAATGCCAAGGTCAAGAGTTCGGGTCCCTGTACTGGCCAGCCACAAAAGAAAACCCACAAATATAAATCTTATAGAAAATAGCATAGCAAGGGGACTAGGAAGGAAATACGCACATGCACACACACATATGCTTATACATGTACACACAGTATATGCATATATATACACACACATATGCATATGTCAAGCTAGGGCTGAGTCTGGAGCTCACAGACCCCTCAAGCCCATTGTCCAGACTGGGTCACAAACCCTTCACATGTCAGACTGGGTCCCCAGACCCCTCACATGCCAGGTTGAGTCACCAGACCCCTCATATGCCAGGCTGGGTCACCAGACCCCTCACACGCCAGGCTGAGTCACAAACCCTTCACATGCAGGTCTATGAGCTAGGTTACTGGAAAATGGGTCCTTGAAAGCCATAAGTTTGAGTCCAAGGTCATGCGGAGCTGACGCCCAAGGCAGTCAACACCAGCCAAGTGGCAGCACCACCCATGCACACTAACTCCACTCACACACAACTTATTTACAAAGAATGTGCTATACCACCCCCAACTGGACCTAGGACCAGGGGGCCTGATTAAATTATTCTATTTTCCCAATAGCATATATATACACATACACATATACATATACACACACACACACACATATATGTAGACATACAGTCATGCACCACATAATGTTTAGGACAATGATGAACTGCATATAAGACAGTGGTTCCATAAGATTATAATGAAGGTGAAAATTTTCCTATCGTTTACTGACATCACAGCACAAGGCTTTACTCACATGTCTGTGGTGATGCTGGCATAAACAAACCTACTAAGCAAACCGACTGCACTGCCAGTGGTATAAAAGTATAGCAGGTACAATCATGTACAGTACTTAATACTTGACAATGATAATAAACAATTATGTTATCAGTTTATGTATTTACTATACTATGCTTTTTGTTATTATTTTAGAGTACACTCCTTCTACTTATAAAAAAAAGTTAACTATAAATCAGCCTCAGTCAGGTCCTTCAGGAGGCATTCCAGAAGAAGGAACTGTCATCACAGGAGAGGACAGCTCCAGGTGTGCTAAAACCCTGAAGACTTTCCAGTGGGACAGATGTGGGGGTGGGACACAGTGATGCTGATGATCCTGACCCTGCACAGGTCTAGGCTAATGTGTGTGTT
>NW_007793924.1:0-1588 GCF_000696425.1 Galeopterus variegatus | reverse complement strand
TGCAGCAGAGAATCCCCATCAGTGCCATGCCTAGTTTCCATGAGAGTGGAACTGCGATGGACACCCCAGAGTTGTAGACCTACCAGGGTGCAATGCCAATGGCAAGAAGTACTGCATAGGCAGACACTGGGAAAGTCAAAGGAGCAGGGTTGCCCAAGGACTTGGGGACCCAACTCCCTCATTATTGTGCACAAGATATTGAACATGGAGTTAATGTACATGATTCACTAGCTATAAGATTTAATGCTTGCCCTTCTGGGTTTCAGACTTGCTTAGGACCTGTAACCCCATTCTTTTGGCCTATTTCTCCATTTTTGAATTTGAATATGTATCCTAGGTTTGTCCCACCACTGCATCTTGGAAGTAGATAACTTGTTTTGATTTCACAGATGAGACATTGAACATTTGAGTTGAAACAAGTTAAGACTTTGGGGATGGAATGAATGTATTTACTGTGAGAAGGCCATGAACTTTGAGGACTAGTGGTGAAATGTTATGGATTGAATTGTGTCCCCAAAAGTCCATGCATTTAATCCCCTTTGTGATGGTGTTAAAAGAGTGGGAAATCCTATTGTTGTCATTGAAAGGTGTGACCTGGAAGAGGTGGTTAGATTGTGAGGACCATGCTCAAGTAAATGGATTAATCCATTGATGGTTTAATGGGGGTCATGCACATGGTTCTGAGGGCTTTAAAAGAAGGAGTGAGAAGTTAGCTCTCTCTCTCCTCTGCCATTCTTGCCATGTGACACCCTGAGTTGTCGTAGAGTCACATTACCAGATGTGTTCCCTGGACTTCAGCCCTCCCAGCCTCAAAACGGTAAGCAATAAATTTCATTTTCTTACAGATTACCCAGTTCCAGGTACTTTGTTATAAGCAACAGAGACAGACTAATACAACTGGCCTGATATTGTTTGTACCAAGTTCACAAGGATATACCGTTGCTGAACATTCTAAACATGTGCTTCTCTGACTATTGTCTTTACTTTTATGTGTTGCCTCCACCTTTCTTCCTCAAACTCTCTTTCCCTGGGCTTCCATGCTGCTGTCTTCTTTCCCCATGAACTTTCTATGGCTTCTTCGCAGTTTCTTTCATGGACTTCTCTTCCTTCTCCCTTTCTTTAAATGCCAGTTGCTGTCCTTTACTTGGTCCTAACTCAATTAATTTTCACTAACTCCCTTGATCTCATCTACTTCTGAGGCTTCTATGAGACCAGTCCCAAATCTCTGTCTCCTATATAGACCTCTTTCCTGAGCTCTATATTCAAGCTGTTTGTTCATTTGGATGGCCAAAGAAAACTTTAAAAGCAACATGTCCAAATGTAGATAATCATTTATGGGAGCCCAAACCCATACCTCTTTTCTTTTCTCTTCTGTTCTTTTCTTCCTCTCTTCCTTCCTTCCTTAATTTATATCTTTCTTTTCCTTCACCATCTTTGTCCTGGTCACCAATCCAGAAAGGGAAGAATCATTCCTGACATATCTCTGTTCATTTAAATCTCACATCTAATTCTGCCATATAATCATCCAATTCTCTTGTTTTTCATTTCTTGATATTTATTGAATCTAGTTCATCCTCAGCATCTTCTC
>NW_007793923.1:0-515 GCF_000696425.1 Galeopterus variegatus | reverse complement strand
ATCATTATGCAGTGTCCCTCATTGTCTCTTTTTATGGTTTTTAGTTTAAAGTCTACTTTGTCAGATATAAGAATGGCTCCTCCAGCTCATTTTTCTTTTCTGTTTGCATGGAAGATCGTTTTCCATCCTTTCACTCTTAGTCTATGTGAGTCTTTATGGGTGAGGTGGGTCTCTTGAAGGCAGCATATAGTTGGGTCCTCCTTTTTAATCCAGTCAGCCAGTCTGTGTCTTTTGAATGGGGTATTTAAGCCTTTTACATTAAGAGTTGTTATTGAAAAGTGTTGATTTATTCCTAACATTTTATTGATTGTTGTTTAGTTGTCTTAGGTGTCATTTGTTCCTTGCTTTCTGTTTTGCTGTTTGTTTTCTGTGTTTGTTGGTTCCTTAGGATGTAGATACCCTTTTCATTTCTTTGTTTTCTCTTCATGTATGCCATTTTTATTGTACTAGTGGGTTTAGATTTTTCTTGGGTTTTTATGGCAGTTGTAGTTATTTTCAGGAACCAAACCCAGTAC
>NW_007793922.1:0-1588 GCF_000696425.1 Galeopterus variegatus | reverse complement strand
ATTTTATTTTGTCAATATACAATGTGGTTGATTATTGTGGCCCATTTTAAGTTGCATTTATGACAGAAAACAAAGTATACTTGAATTCTATCATGCTATATCTTGAGTTAGGCTTTCTGCATTGCTTTAATGAATGTTTGGAAAAAAGAAAAGTTGTGTCAATTGTAGGATTTGCTAAAATATGAAAACACTTACCTGATTTCCTTCTAGAGTTTCCATAATTAAAATATAATTTTCCCAAAACTTTAGAAGTTCATCTTTTTTCTTCTCAGACCACCAAAACAGGCTTGGACCTGATAAGGTTTAAAAAAGAAAATTAGTTCTTCCTTTTGCAAATATCATAAGTTTCTTAATGACAGCAGTTCTTAAAAAAATGCCACTATTACCAAATGTAGTCTCTAATAACAGAGGGCACCCCTGTGTCAAAGCTCGTATAGGAGTCTTGGAAATCTCAAAAAGAGATTGTTTTTAAAATTAAGATTTACAGTTTTGAAGTTGTGGATAAGAATGACAGACTTGGACCACTCTACATTCTGTCCCTAAGAATCTCACTGTAACAGTAAAAGATTTTTTCAAAGGCAAAACCGCAGAAGAATGGAGAAGACAGGGGAGAAGAGAACAGCGATAAAATTTAGAATTTGAAAATCAGACGTAAACCAAGAGGACTCAAGAAAAGGGAGTTTTAAGTTGACACAGGGATAGCCAAGAAACAATTTGACTTACACTGCAAAATCCCCCCAAACGAAATGAATTGGCAGCCAGAGTTTCTTCTGTAAGTGGGGGTGAAAAGTGAGGCTAATCTAAGAAGATCTGTTCACATCTGTTTAACAAAGTCACATCCCCAGGGTCCCTTTCCTATGCCCTGAACAGGAAAACGACGACGGGCTTTGATTCTCTAGAGAAGGTAAAATAGTGGGTGTCTGGATTGGGAGACACGGAACACAGCTGAGCTGTCAGTCCTACCGAAATGTGGATTCAGTGAACGTATGTGCACCCTGGGTGCTGAGACCCCCTCCACCTGCACCACAGTTCCCAGAAGGCTGGCCAGGTCTTCACTATCCGGTAGAAACCTGGCAGAAGTTCTCCACAAGATCTGACCAACCCAAGAGGAAAGACCTGACAAGACTTCCATTGGAGATCACTCAATGCCATGGCTTGGCCAGACCACCTTAGAGCGAAGTTCTTAGTCAACAGGCACCTCTCGTGTGCTTAGAGCTTTAAATCCGAAGTTGACTCCCATATCCTCAAATATAACTGACATCTAAGGATTGCCAGACATCTGGGGAAACCTCAACACTAAAGATCAAGACCAAAACAAATGGGAATAGTTTCTCTTCCAACGCGGTGGATGTCAACCTCCCCCTTCCACGAGCATGGTCTACCAGGACACCGTGCAAATGTGGTTAAGATCCCACAGGGCATCTCCGTAAGTAACCGCATGGGTGCAGGACGCCACCCTGCGCTGGGCCAGAGCGCCCCCAGCTGCAGCGACCTGTGCCACTTCGGGGACCCCCCTGCAGAGCAGGTTCCCATGGTTTTCAGGGTCGGGGGGGTCCGGGGAGGGGGCATCCGGAGTAACCGAATTCTT
>NW_007793921.1:0-1588 GCF_000696425.1 Galeopterus variegatus | reverse complement strand
AAAAAAAAAAAAAACAGTGGTCAGCGATAGACTTAGTGTTCTAGGAACTTGGTCCCCAAGGCACTCATAAAACAAAAGGAAGTGAATGGGGACTCACTTCACTGGGCCCTGTCCATATGCCCAGTGTAGTGATCATCTCACAGAGTGCTCATTGGTCCCCTGGGAGCTGGGAGTTATTGCTCCATTTCACGGATGAGGAAACTTTAGCTAAAAGAGGTGACTGTACCGAAGGTCCCTAATAGTGCTGGTGCTGAGCCCAGCAATCTAACTTCCGAGTCCAAGCACCTTCAACTAAACAACACTTTCCTTCTAAGAGGCAGTGACAGAAAGAGATGGACAAACAAGAAAACATATTACATGAAAACCCAGAAACTTTTCACACAGAGAAAAGAAATGGTCATATTGGAAAGAAAATGCTAAAATTGGCAAAATTTGCTTTAGGGAAACCGTATTACAATCCAAACCTATTAAACAGATATATTCGACAGTGATTACCCATAAGATGGCAGTTCTCACTGTGAGGTTACTTTACCCAGCCAGATCTCCTGGCACACTCACAATAGGACTCCATTTATAATGAATTTCAGGTATGCCACAAACATAAAGTGAGTTGCCTAATATCAAAGTCTTTCAAAGTGATTAGTGACAATATTGCCTTACTTCAATTTTGCTCAGCACTGTCCAAAAGAATTATAATGTGACCCGCATATCTAATTTTAAATTTTCTAGTGGCCAAATTTTAAAGAAGTAAAAAGAAAAATGTGAAGCTGATTTTAATAATACCTTTAATTAATCCAATATATCCAGAATGTTATCATTTTTATATGTTATTAACGTAAAAATTATTGAGATATTTTACTTTTTGTATTAGGCTTCAACATCTGGTGTATACTTTATATTTACAGTTTTGCTCAGCTAAGATTAGTTACATTGCAAGTTCTCAGTAGCTACATGTGGCCAGCAGCTACTGTGATGGCTGGTGCAGATCTAAATCTTTACATTTCTATGTTAAGGTTGCACTTGGCTCTTTCGGAATACACAGCTGGGAACTTAGTCCATTTTCTGTTGCTGTGACAAAATATCACAGACTAGGTAATTTATAAAGAAAAGAAGTTTATTTAGTTCATGGTCCCAGAGGCTGGGAAGTCAAAGAACATGGTGCTGACGTCTGGTGAGGGCCCTCTTGCTGCATCATAGCATGGAAGAGGGCAGCACATGGCAAGAGGGCAATAGCCAGAAAACCAGAGAGAGCTTGCTTTTTTAACAAAGCCACCCCCACAGTAACAAAACCACTCCCATGACAGCAACATTAATCCATTCATGAGGGTAGAGCCCTCATTATTCATTAACCCATTAATCCATTTATGAGTTTCCAACATATGAATTTTGGGGAGACACATTCAAACCACAGCAGAAACCTATGCTGGCACCTCAGTTCCAGAAACAATCTGATACTGCCTGGTTTGCATGTATTTAATTTCTTTCTCCCTAGGAGCTGACCTAATTGTCATTAATGCTTACTGACCTACATGGAGGTAAGCACCAACAGATATATTTTTGTGCATACAACTTTACAGCAGAAATACAG
>NW_007793920.1:1387-1589 GCF_000696425.1 Galeopterus variegatus | reverse complement strand
AGGTCCAAGAAATTCTCCAAAAAAAGGAGGAAACTCCATCCGAGTTCCTCAATCGACTAACATAGGCTCTCCAGCAATACACCAACCTGGATCCCTCCTCAGAGGAGGGACGCCAAGTCCTCACGACATACTTTTGGCTCAAGCCTACCCTGACATTAAAACTAAATTAAAAAACTGGAACAGGGCCCCACTACTCCACAGA
>NW_007793920.1:0-387 GCF_000696425.1 Galeopterus variegatus | reverse complement strand
ACTACTCCACAGATCGAGATCTTATCAGTGGCCTTTAAGGTTTTCCACAATAGGGAGGAGGAAAAAGAACGAAGAAAACAAAAGGCTGACCTGGCCGATTTTCAGATGTTGGCCCAGATAATCAGACCGTCTCCTGGATGCTTTTCTGGGCCCTCTGCCTCCAAAACTCCCCCTGGGGCATGCTTCAAATGCGGAAAGGATGGTCACTGGTCACGATCCTGCCCCTTGCCCAGACCACCCACCACTCCATGCTCCAAATGTCAAAGAAGGGGACATTGGGGCTCCGATTGCCCATTCACCCAAAGGGGAGGTTGGCCAACCAAACCCCAGCCATCCCGGGCATCTCAGACACCTTTGGTGGGACTGGTCGAGGAAGATTGAAGGGGC
>NW_007793919.1:0-1589 GCF_000696425.1 Galeopterus variegatus | reverse complement strand
TTGGGGGGGGGGGGGTTGCAAAGGGACAGGGCAGACAGGTCAGGCTTCATTCTCTCAGGTATGCTCCACCAGCCTGAGGCCAGGCAGCAGCAGCCTCCTCACCACTCCCCACCCACAGACCCCAGGGCTTAGGAGAAAGGCAGCCTCCCACAGTGCTGAAACCCAGGCAAGGACCCCTGGGAAGAAGGCTCCCTTGCAGACAGGATGCAGCTGGTAGCTGTATACTAGGAGAAGACCACCTGTTTCACTCCGACCTCCTCCCAGCCATAGACACCAGACAGGCTCTGGTGGGGGGTGGTGAAGGGAGGCGGCAAACCCGGGGCAGCAGGAGGTATCTATTTTCAGCACAGCCACCAAAGGCACAGGGAGAGAGCCCTGTGGGCTCAGCTCCCCAGCTGGTGGAAAAGGCATCCTCTCAGTTTCAGCTCGGCTGGGGGTCAAGAACTGCTAAAGCTGGCAGCCCTGCACGCTGGATGCTATTTGCTTGCAAGTGAGCATCTCGTCGCCGTGGCGACCCAGGGAAGCACCAGGCAGGAGCCAGCCATGAGGCCAGGAACAGAGCCTTCTCTGCTGTAGCACTGGGCCTTGGCCTTTCCAGCTGGGAAAGTGGATGCAAAGCCGCCTCCTCCCCTGGACCCTGACCATGAGCCAGGCACTGCACCAGCCCGCATGAACTGCAAAGAGGCAAGAGACTCCATCCTGTCCTCGGTAGGGGCACAAGACACACGCAAAACAAGAATACAAAAGCACAAAGTGATGAAGGCCACAAGAAGCATGAACAAAGAGCAACGGTGCTTTAAAGGAGGGAAAGTGCTCACCTTGACTGGGGAACATACAGAGGAAAGACTCAGCAAAGGTGGTGGGAAGAAGATAGCATTAAACAACAAACAGGCAAACACACATCCCCTATGGACAACTCCAGCTGCTTAGTTTGCTCCAGAGCCAAGAGACTGCAGACCATGAGCACCCTGGTTGTAGGGACTTCCTCTGACTGGCTGCTTTCCCTACCCAGTCAGCTCCCCACTATCTGCTCCTGAACCATCTCACCTTTCTAATTTTCAGTGTCCCATCTGGCTGCCCCTTCCTACCTCAAGCTGCCTGCCATGTTCTCTGACTACCCAGCCCCTAGTGTCACAATGCCTTGCTGAATCTTCTGTTAGCCTCAACCTCCACGACTGTGGTCCCACTTCCCATTGCACCTCAGGCCAGCTTTTCTGTTCTGGAACCCATCTGGAGACTTCCTTGTGGTGGCAAATCCTTAGCAAAATCACACAAAGGCCTGTCAGATTCCTCATGCTCCTCCCTCACCTGGGGACCTGGAAACCACAAAGCAGCCTTCTCTGGGCCTAGAAACTGCCTATCACAGTTTCCAACGTCACTAGGCAGTTTCTTGGAGCAATGTGATGCTTGTGCTCAGAAAGTCCCAGAGGGTCAGGTTATAGACCCAATGCCCAGCATCAGCGTCAGGAGCCAACTGAGGTCTGCAGCCCAGGGACTAACTCTACCACCTCGCAACACCAAGCTCAACCAGGAATCCCTTCCCCAACCACCTTTCTTATTTTTTATGTTGTTTAAAAGATGACATATGC
>NW_007793918.1:0-1589 GCF_000696425.1 Galeopterus variegatus | reverse complement strand
CACCTGGGGAAAAAAACCCACAGAACTTGAAAATTGTTGTCATTTTGAGAATTGATAACACCGTAGAAAGCAATCTTTTTCAGGAAAGCTTGTAACATTCGTTGATTCCCAAAGAAACACCTAAGCATTTGACTTTCCATAGTTTTCACATATGAATGGCAATAACTGCCTTGGATAGCAGATCACAAGCTTGAAAGGGGCTCAGCTTTACTAACACATAGAATTGTGCACTGTATGAACCCATCCTAGTGCAGAAATCTGAGAGAAACTGGAAACAACAGTGATATGCAGGCGCCAATCAGTCAGCACGTCCCTTGGGCTTGATGTGATCTCTCCTCTGGGGTCTGCCTTGTCCTTCATCCTCATCGTGTAAGCTGGTCTGCAACGTTCTCTTCTTTCTCACAGCCAAAGCTGAATCTGAAATTGACACATAAAGAAGCTGAAGCATGGAGCAAAAATGGATTGTTGTGGTTGCTCCTTCATTTTTTCTGAAACTGCAAGTCTTCTAAGTAGATTGAGTACGTATAGCTTCTAAAGTTGGAAAACAACAAACCTTGCAAATGAAGGATTCTGGTGTTCAAACTCTATGGATTAATTTCTCGTACTCTTTGGATGAGTATAATGTATTTATTTGTAACTCAGTAAGTAAAATAATTCCCCTCTCAACCATGTTGTGGTTACAATCATATGAAACCCTGTAAACCTAATTAATAAACTATAACAAACTATACAAATATGAGTTATTAATACAGTAGTCATCCCTTATCCACAGGGAATACACTCCAAGACCCCCACTAGATGCCTGAAACTGCATATAGATACCCTATAGATATTGTTTTTTTCCTATACATACATACCTATGGTACAATTTAATTTATAAATTAGGCACAATAAGAAATGGACAAAAATAACTAGTAAGAAAAGAGAACAATTACAACAATGTACTGTAGTGAAAATTATGTGAATGTGGTCTCTCCCTCTCTCTCAAAGTATCATATAGTATGTAATATTTTGGACCACTGTTGACTGTGGGTTACTGAAATCACGGAAAGCAAAACTGCTGATAAAGGGGGACTTACACTATATAGATTTCATTACCATTCTATTTAATGACATTAAATTTAATTCTATTTAGAATTCTATCATATTCAATTATAATTGAATTCATTTTCTTGGGGTTTGTCTTGGTCAATTTGGGATGCTATAATGAAATACCATAGAGTGGCTTATAAACAACAGAAATTTATTTCACAGAGTTCTAAAGGCTGGGAAGTTCAAGATCAAGGCACTAACAGATCTACCACCTTGCTGGTTCATAGAGAGCAGCCTCTCTCTGAGTCCTGACATGACGGAGAAGGCAAAGATTTGTCTGTGCACTCTTCTATAAAGGCAATAATCTCATTCACAACCTCATCATCTTCAAAAGGTCCTACCTCCCAATATCATTGCCTCAGGGATTAAGATTACAATATATGAATTGAGGGAGAACACAAACATTCAGTCTATGGAAGGGCTCTTTATTGAATTCGCTTTAATTACATTATCAAAAATAATCAGCTCTGCCCTGAAGGTCCAAAATGTAAGGCTGC
>NW_007793917.1:0-1589 GCF_000696425.1 Galeopterus variegatus | reverse complement strand
TTCCCTCCCTTCTCCACTAGAGATTCTGATATATACCTCCAGGAGGGCATTTCTCACACTTGTCAATATAAAAAAAAATCATTGATTTTATCTGCCTTCAAAAAAGGAAAAAAATTCTGAAAAACTGAGAATAGTCAGGTATTTTAAAAATTGTAAGTAAAATAAAATGGGAGTGGATAGGTAATTCAACAAACTATATGTAAATATATCTACGTGTCTGTATATACATATGTTCAAATTATATGCATATTTATTTTTAGTGTAGTTGCTGACTCATATTAACTGCTTAAATTGCAGTTTTTGTTGTGCTGTTATTATTATAGCAAGGGTCAGCAAATATTTCTGTAAAGGGCCAGATAGTAAATATTTTAGGTTTTGTGGGCCATGCAGTCTCTGTTCTATCTATTCTACTCTGCCATTATAGAATGAAAGCAGCCATAGACAATACGTAAACAAATAATTGTGGCTGTGTTCTAATAAAACTTTATTTATGAACGCTAAAATGTAAACTTATTGAATTTTCAGATGTTACAAAATATTATTTTGATTCTTTTCAACTATTTAAAGATGTATAAACTATTCTTAACTTGCTGACCAGATTTGGCCTAGCATAGTTTGCCAATGCCAGTGCTTCAATACCATGGAAGAAATGTGAAAGACAGATTAATTCAGCTTTCTCATTTGACAGTTCAGGAAAGTGAAACAGAGAAAAATGGAGTCGATTTTTCTAAAATAGAACTTGCAATATGTGGTATAGGACACCCAGAAATCTTGTTAAAATGAAAATTCTTATCTGTAGGCTGGAGGTGAAGCCCAAGATTCTGCAATTCTACTAAGCTCTCAGGTGATGCCTGTGGGTATGCAGCCCACATTTGGAGTAATCAGGAAGTTATAGTATAGGAAGTGGTCTTTCTAGCCTGTTCATAGGGCAGTGGTCTTTCCAAAATGCATGGAATTGTGAGCTCACTGCCTCAACAAAATCATCATTATTTTTCTAAATTGTATCAATATCTTTCTGATATGATCAATAATTCATTTCTATTGACTTTCTAAAATTAGATGCCCTAAAGCAACTTTAACTTATTGTATTAAAATCTCTTTAATGAGAGGGTGATATGGAAGAATGTGGAATTTGCAGTTAAAAGACCTGGATTCATGTCCTGGTGGCTTGTTGTCTTGGGCCCTGTTACTTAACCTCCATGAATCTCAGTTTCCTCATTTCTAAAAGAATGTAATAGTTATAATACTCTCTTACTACATTGCGAGGCTCACAGAAGAGATCATAAATGTGTGATCTGGTCAATTATAAAGCAATATAAATTAGGTTAGAATGATCCACTGTTTTCTTCCATGTTCATTTTCTCTTTAATTTCCAGAGGTAAAATTTCTCTGTGTATGTCTCATCGACTTGCCTGCGTTCAGAATCACGTGGGTAACCCATTTAAAAATGCAGATATACTTATCAAGTCAGAATCTCTGGGGATGGCCCCAGGAAAAAATATTCTGAACAAACTTTCCTAGACATTTGTCACATCCATTTTTAAACCAATGAGTTCAAAAACTTGTGGGACACCTACCTTATTTTGCTT
>NW_007793916.1:0-1589 GCF_000696425.1 Galeopterus variegatus | reverse complement strand
ACAGACCTCATCTGACTCTGACTTCCAGGTTACTTTTCCCATTATACTCTGCTTCACATTTCATAGCACTTTCCATGCCTTTAAAAATGTATGTAGTGCCTGTATTTCACACTAGCATCAAAACTGAGACTCTTGTTCATCGCAGTCCCCAGCACTCATGACAGAAATCATGGCTGAAAGAAGGAAGGAAACACGTATTCATCAGTGGGAATTATTTGCATTCTCCCACATCATTAGTATAATTTACTGTATATTCCTTTTTTTTGTTCTACCTTCTCTATATTCAGTTCTGAACTCTCATTTTTCCAGTCTATAGAAAATGAGAAAAGCTGGGTTGGACATAGGAGTTGAGGATGTGATGTCTGTTTTCCTGTTAGTAACTGAGATCATTTTGATTTTTTGGAAGTCCTCTGCCTGGCTCTTCTGACCTTGGACATATCAAATCTAGAAGACCCTTGAGTCTGTACAGTGATTTCTGATGAAAAGTGCCTCTTATCTTTTTATATGCTGTTGGAAAATTAAGGGTTAGTTTTTGAAAAGTACACTTGATAAGTGCATACATTTTGAATATGGTTTAGGTTAAATATGGTTTTGGAAAATTAAGGGTTAGTTTTTGAAAAGTACACTTGATAAGTGCATACATTTTGAATATGGTTTAGGTTAAATATGGTTTTGGAAAATTAAGGGTTAGTTTTTGAAAAGTACACTTGATAAGTGCATACATTTTGAATATGGTTTAGGTTAAATCATTTCCTGAGGATTTCATTACTACTTCTAGTTTTACTGGCAATTGACAAATTTGTCTTTATATTAAACTATGTAAAAGCAGTTCTAAAGGAATTGACTTCAGAGGACATTTTAATATTTTTCTTATGTGAGGAAATTATTTGCTACAATTAACCAATCAACATCTCTATTTAATTTGCATCTCGAGTGTTCCCTTTAGAGCATTTTAAAGAATAAAAATTAGAGAAATCTCTTGAGTATTGTTATATGGAGCTCCATAGAGCTCCTTTTGGCCTCTTAGAAATAAGACAAAAAGAGAGAGATTAGAAAGAGAGCAATAAGAAAGTGGGGAGGAGAAAAATATTCTTTTTAAAAACGTTATTATTAGTCTGCCAGATATCTCACCTGACACTCTAAATCTAGTTTTAAAACATTATGGAACTTTACCAGTAGATGGGTTTTTAGAAACATTTATTTTGGTGGTGGTTGTGGTGGGGAGAATTTCTTGAGGCTTTGAGGCTTTGGGGTAAACATAGAGAAGTTTGGGGGATTATTGCAAAGACTAGGAATCAATTATGTGATGTGACTTTAGGGCAATCATTTATGAGCAGATTTGTCCCAAAATAGCTCCATCATAAGCCTATCACAATGCCAGGAATTTTGCAATTAATTATTTATTCCTCTAGGCTTAAGGGATTATATATACCTATGAGTCTCCAAAAATGCAATGTTCTCCTGTGAGGTCTCTCTCTCTCTCTCTCTCTCTCTCACACACACACACACACACACACACACAACCCCATTTAACAGTTATTAACACAAATTAACCAAATACTTATCCCTAAGACTAAGAAACATAGGAA
>NW_007793915.1:0-1589 GCF_000696425.1 Galeopterus variegatus | reverse complement strand
GGGATTGAATTCAACACATACACACAGTCCCCTTAAATGTGCTGGACTAGTTAATAAGTTTTTAATCAGTTATAATTATTGTCTGTTTTTCTGCCTCTTTTACTTAGGCTTGTTCTAACCTCTCAAAGCTTTTTCCCTCATCTGTAAAAGTAGACATAATCATATCACATTTACAGGTTTGTTGTAAAATATAAATGAGATTCACTCTTTTAAAGTGGTTTTAACTTTTTTTGGTGTTTTTGAAAATTGTGATAAAAATAAACACAAAAATAACATAAAATTGATCAATTTTTAAGTGTACAGTTTAGTGATATTAAGTATGTTAATTTCATTTTTTTGTGATAGATCTCCAGAATTTTTTCATCTTGAAAATTTGAAGCTTCCATGCCCATTAAACAGCTACTCTCCTTTACCCCCTTCCTCAAGCCTTTGGTAAACACAGTTCTATTTTCTGTCTCTATTGATTTGACTAGTCTACTTTAGATACCTCATATAAGTGGAATCATATGGTATTTGTTCTGTTGTGTCTGGCTTATTTGACTTAGCATAATATCCTCAAGGTTCATCTGTCTTGTAGGATGTATCAAAATTTCCTTCCTTTTTAAGGATGAGTGATATTCCATTGTATGTATATATCACATTTTGTTTATCCACTCATCTGTGGATGGACACCTGGGTTGCTTCCCCCTTTTGGCTACCTTGAAAAATGCTGCTGTGAACATGGGTTTGCGCATATCTCTTCGATGCCCTGCTTTCAGTTCTTTTGGATACATATCCAGAATTGGGATTGCTGGATCACATGGTAGTTTTCTGTAGCAGTCGTACTGTTTTACAGTCCCACCAACTATGCAGAAGGGTTAGTTTTTTCACATCCTCACCAACACTTACTATTTTTAAATAGTAGCCATTATAATGAGTGTGAGAGTCAAATTGTAAAAAGCCTCCTTTTTAGGTCACAATGAGGAATAAAATTTTAAATGTATATTGTTGATTTTTCACTCTTTATAGCTGAGAAATGTGGGTTGTAGAAGGGATTCATGTTCACCACAAGGGGTCCTCCTGACACCATCAGACCTTTGTACTAGACTGCTAGATACTCAAAGCCCTATTTCTAACAGGCAACCCAGAGCATCTACAAACCTCGTCGGTGGTTTTCTCTGCTTCAGTTAACTTGGAAAGTTAACCTTATTTGAAAAGGCATAGTTGTTTGATACTGTTTGCTGAATAAGGTGAGTGATCAAACTATGGATAAACTAGATTTATAGGGTAAAAAATTTCATGGTGATGAAATAAGTTTGTTAAGTGTGTAAAATAAAAATTCTAAAGTTGTTTTGAGCAATGTTAACATTAAATAACTACTTGATTGCCTTTTGATATTTGAGCTGTTTTGGTCAATACAAGCAAAAAAAAATTCTGTTTTATAACAGATATGAACAAGTTGAAAATTTTGGTGAGTTTCTTGTTCTGTGCTGTGTTGTCATGCACTCTACCACTACATTTGAGAAACGAATGCAGCATCTTCTTACAGATTCCAGGAGCCTTTTTTTTTTTTTTTTAAATTGATGGCAATTAACCTCCCAACAGTTTCT
>NW_007793914.1:0-1589 GCF_000696425.1 Galeopterus variegatus | reverse complement strand
CCCTTCTTAATTCTCTAAAGTTCTTTTTCCTAGAAGTTGCTAATAAAGAAAACTTGCATTTTCAATTTTACACACAAAACAATTCATTCATTAAATACTGAATAGCAAAGTTGAGAGCCTAAATAAAACTTAAAACTAACCAAAATAGATAGTTAATAGTGATAGATCACATAGGTAGAGTTGTAAATCATAATAAACACATTAAAATATCAAATAAACACAAAATACTGGTATCAATAAAGATAGCATACATAAACATAATATGTCACTTTAACAAAGATTGGAGACAAAATGGCTAATGAACATCATTAATTTCGGGAATAGTTAACACTGGTCCACACACAAGAAATTTGAAACCCTCTAAATATTACAGTTTGTATATGAAAGAAATTTGGTAGGGGATTCCCCAAATTTGAGAGTTTCCTAAAAATTGAAATGACATCATCAAGAACAATTTATTAAATTAAAAGCTACTTTTCTAAACTTTCAAAAAAAAAAAAAAAACCCCAACAAATGTTAATCAATTATTCCTGACATTTCTTTTCTTTTTTTAAAATTTAAAAAATTTTAAATTTATCAATATACAATGTAGTTGATTTTCGAGTCCCTTTACCAATTCCTCCTTTTTCCCCTCCCTCTTCCCCACCATCAACATCATATCTGTTTACTTATCTTAACAAGTTCAAAGAATTATTGTGATTGTTGTGTCTTTTTTTACTTAGAGAAAAGTTATCACGAAATTGTTGTAATATAAAGGAACTACCAAAGACTGTTCAGCTAAAAATGGTAGGAAATGTATAATAAAGGTATTTCAGACAATTAATACAAATATCATTTTTCTGGACATGGTGATGTTTGTGGAATTTATCAGTTTTTAAAATGTGCATTGTTGGTTGTCACTTTTTTCTTTCAATTGAATATTAATTTAATGTAGTATTATGTATTAGTAATTTTCTATTACTTTATCCTAAAGAGTTCCTACAAAATTAAGTATGCTTCAGGATCCTAAAATTTGCCATTGCCCAAACTGCCTCAAATCTGTGTTGGAATTTGTAAAAATTTGGTGGAGGCATTAAACTTCTAAAATCCAAAGATCAAGAATTCAGATGTTGGGGCAATGTTATCTAGGAACTGAACAAGAATAAGACTCTAGCTGGTACATGGGTTACACTTATATACTGGAACAGCCACAGGCAGTATACAGTCCTGGAGACCAGTGGTGCTCATTAGCATGTTAATATATTTGAGGATGTCTACACCAAACACATGGGTTTAGTGTGTTTATCCCAAGATTTCTCAGAGAGACTTAGCCACAGAAGACTTAGCTTTGGTATCTGTGCGCATTTTGAAACATATCTGAGAAATATGGAAATAGAATGAATGATTACCAAATACTGAACATCAAGATGAGATTTTTCAGCAGCCCAGATGTATCAAATATCCAAATATCCCATTCAGGAACATTTTCACCAGTTTATGTTTTACCTCATGTGTAGTCAATGTGATATTCGATGCTATTTTCCTCCACGGTAAAGGGGTCCTCTATAAGTCAAGACTTTTTCCGTACGTGGTTGTTAGCTGTTGTATTA
>NW_007793913.1:0-1589 GCF_000696425.1 Galeopterus variegatus | reverse complement strand
CAAGTTTCAAGCACACAACACATTATTATTAACTGTAGTCACCATGCTGTACATTAGGTCTCCAGCATTTACTCATCCTATAGATGAAAGCTTGCACCCTTTGACCAACATCTTCCCTTTTCCACCACCACCATATGTATGTATATACATATATCACATTTTCTTGATCCAGTCATCTGTCAATGGAAGCTTAGGTTGTTTACATATGTTAACTATTGCGAATAATTGGTGATCAGTAATGTTGAACAGTTTTCATATGACCGTTGGCCATTTGTGTGTCTTCTTTGGAAAAATGTCTGTTTGGGATTTTTGCCCATTTTTTATTTTTAATTTTGCTTTCATTTTTTTATTTATTGATTTTGAGTTCTTTGAGTTTCTTTTATATTTTGGATATTAATACCTTTTCAGTGTATGTTTTACAAATATTTTCCCTATTCCATAGTTTGCCTTTTCATTTTGTGGAGGATTTCCTTTGCTGTGCAGAAACTTTTTAGTTTGATGTAGTCCCACTTGTTTAACTTTGCTTTTCTTGCCTGTGCTTTTGGTGTCAAATCCAAAATAATTATTGCTGAGACCAATGCCAGAGAGCTTTTCCCTGTGTTTTTTTCTAGGAGCTTAACAGTTTTAGGATTTATATTTGTCTTTAATCCATTTTAAACTTATTTGAATATATAGTGTAAGAGAAGAGTTCATTTTTTTTCCTTTTTTGCCATGTGAATATACAGTTTTCCCAGCACTATTTATCAAAGACTCTATCCTTTCTCCATTGTGTATTCTTGGCAAGTTGGTTGAAAATTAGCTGATGTTATATGTTTAGGTTTATTTCTGGGCTCTCTGTTCTATTGAATTGGTCTATATGTCTGTTTTTTATGCCAATACCACACTATTTTGATTACTACAGCTTTGTGATATAGTTTGAAATCAGGAAATATGATGCCTCCAGGCTTGTTCTTCTTGATCAAGATTGCTTTAGCTATTCAGTCTTTTGTAGTGGCATACAAATTTTAGGATTGTTTTTCTCTATTTCTGTGAAAAATGCCATTGGAATTTTGATAGGGATTGCATTGAATTTGTAGATCACTTTGGGTAATATAAACATTTTAACAATATACCTCCAATGAACACAAGTTATGCTGTAATTTATTTGTGTTTTCTACAATTTCTTTAATGAATGTTGTAAAGTTTTCAGTGTAAAAATCTTTAACCTCCTTGGTTAAATTTATTCCTAACTATTTTATTCTTAATGATGCTATTATTGTTCATAGAATTGTTTTCTTTATTTCTTGTTTGGATAGTTCATCATTAGTAGAGCCACACAATTGATTTTTGTATGTTGACTTTGCATCCTACAACTTTATTGAATTCATTTATTTATTTTTTAAAAAATTTTATTGAATCAAAATTGATTATACTTATTTTGGGGGTTCTACATTAAGATATGTTGATCAAATCAATATTACTAGCATATATATTGTTACAAATCATAATTATTCTTTATGCCCCTTGTCCAGTCTCTCCCCATCCCTCTTTCCCTCCTCCTCCCCCCTCTAATTACCCTAGATTTCTTCTCTCCTTCTGAAAGAATAATG
>NW_007793912.1:0-1589 GCF_000696425.1 Galeopterus variegatus | reverse complement strand
GGGTGCACTTGAAAGGGAAACGTAAAAGGGCTTAAGTCTATTCATTTCGCCCTTTCATGCTCCTGTAAATGGAAGCACAGCGTTCGCGCCAGTGCCCAGGCCGGGGGAGCTGGCAGAGCAACTCGGCACTGCGGGGCAGCTGAAGCCTTTCACGGTGACAGCTTTTCTCCCAATGTGTGCTGGTAGGAGTTGGAGTTGACAGACAATAAAGGACGGGGAGGGGAGGGATTCCGACAAACACGGCGAACCACCACGACCCTTCTCTTCATCAGGGCGCTTGGCTGGTGGACAAAGAGAGCAAATCTACTCTGGGAAAGTGTCCCGCGCCCCTGCCTCGGGTTACCTAGAGTGAAGGCAGGGACAGAGCGTGCGAGAGTGACGCAGCTCCGCGGTGTCCCCCGAAAGGCTCAGCCGTTTGGGAAAGAAGAAAACTCCCTGCAAAGGGGTCTAGCATCAGGAAGAAAGTCTTTGTAGTAACTTGCTAACATGCTGCAGGCTGAAAACTTGTTTCGTGACCACCACGAGAGGCCATAACAGCTATGTTTTCTCACCACCCGCACAGTGCCTGGCACCTAGTGGGTGCTCCAAGGAGATATGTTTAAATTGAATTGGAAAAAAAAAAAAAAAAAGGAATAACAGGTGCTAGTACTTGGGATATTACCTAAAGTCTGAGACCAACAAATCTCACATTTCAACCTTCATGGATCCCTTGTGTAGATTATTTGGAATTTCCCTCCTCTTGAAGGAACTGGGTAGCATGTTGGTATTTCAAAAGTAAAGCAAATAAAAAATAATTTTCATTTGAGCTTTTTTGGAAAAATATGCCTGGAAATACCTGGCAATATCTTGAGTACTACTCGGGTATCAGACCATTAGCAGTACCAACCACGAAATCTCACAGTAGATTATAACATTATTTTTGATAAGCACATCTTTGAGGAACATTCTGTGCATGGATGGAGTCATTCAGCAGAGCCTGTGAAAGTGGTCAGGAAACTATTATACTGACAAAGCCAGCAAATGTATTTCTTCTTTGCTTTGCTGCATGTCAGCATGTGTTTATATGTTAAGACAGAGAAAGGACCAGAACAAAGCTCCTCCACTGAATGTTATTCTAGCAACATTACCAAATAAAACCATGACTCTGGGTATGGTTAGTGAAGACATCTCTAGAGAAATGAAAAGACTCATTGTATAGACAAATTAACAAAAGAGTTTGTTTGTCTTGAAAAAAAGGGACTGTGAAAAACCCAAGTGGTTGAGATATGGCTCCCCAAATGGAGAGCCCACACGTGTTAGTGTCACAGTTTGATAACTATTCCAGACCATTCCTTTGTGAAATCCCTCCATGGGAGGAATAAATGATGTATGAAATGAAGATGCCCCAACACCACAGGGAGCACAGAGAAGACACTTCAAGCTATAATGTGTGGTTTCTGATGGGTTTTGGCTGTGACCCCTGGCCACAATTTCTGTTCAGCTGTGTGGATCAAACAGCCTCCCCCAACCCTAAACACCAGAACCCACACAACCTGAGGAACACTGTCTCACCCAAGTTTGCTTGTAAATTTCTCTTCTCACAGACCCTT
>NW_007793911.1:0-1589 GCF_000696425.1 Galeopterus variegatus | reverse complement strand
AGGCTCTGAGCTCCTGCTAGTAACTAGTGTGAGCCACCCAAGTGGTCTCAACTCCAGCACCTTACATGTTACCTGGTTCTTTATACCCTTCAAAGGATTGAATTCTGCTCTTAGAACACAGCTTTCTGCAAACTGCCTCCATGCTCCTCATCCCAATTCACCAGATTGTTTTCTGGCACTAACTTCTCTTGTGTTTCGCTTAGAAAGGAAGAAAGAGAAAATTGCAAACATTTCTTTTCAGTTGATTTTAAGTGCTGTTGTAGTTCATTTTGTTTGGGTATGAAATGCAGATAGTGCCAATGTGCTCCATGATGAGTGGCTTGTTCCTGTGGAATTCTCCTAGGCTGCCTCTCTCTACTGAACTGCACGTAATGACATCACAACTCCTAGTATGATATATATACATCCTTGTTTGCCATGCAGTATAGGCTTGACACTTTATTTTTTCTATCCTCCATGCAGAGATGATGGACCTACATTCCATGGCTCCTGGGAGCTGGAAACTGGGAAGTCGAAAGTGTGGTTCCAACTCAGTTCCCTATCAGACCAAACGGACCCAATTCTCTTTTCCCCCAAGCTAGATGTGCTACAGAGAAATGTAGCAAATCTGCTGCCTGAGTAGACATTCCAATAGGGGGTGACATTCTAGACTTCCCTTCTTGAGGGAAACCCCAATATCTATAAGTGTTTTTTCTTCAAGTCCCTTTCCAACTCCATTGGATTGGGAGAAGAGGAATGTTAGCTCTCCAGCTCGCTGGAGAAGGGAGAAAACAGATTTTGTCCATTTTTTTACAAGACAATGCATTTTTTATAAGGTTGAGTTATTTCTGTACTTAAGACAGTTGGGTGGTGATTTGGTGGGATCAATTCTGGATCATCAGTAGATCCAGCGGGGGTTGCCTGTTTCATTTGCCAGTGGCTCATTCAGAATATGATATTCTTTGCTATTTTCAACATATACTTACACTTGGCTTGCTTTCTCCAGTTCTCACAGCTGGGCCCACTGTTTATTATACATGAAGATTCGGCTTACTCATGTTCATTGGACAATTCAGAGGAGAAATAAAATATTAGCTAAGCACCATGGAGTGGAACATATTAATAATTAAGCTTCTTTCTCTCCCTGAGGGTGGATATATAAAGCCTTAGTATCGATCCATGTGCCATTGTATTGATGAGATGTAGACTCATCATTGATACTTTTCAGGGCCGTTTTTCCTACCAAGATATTACATGAAATGAGATATATGCCTGTTTTAGTCATTTCTCTTGTTTATAACAAAATACCTGGAACTGGGTATTTTATAAAGAGAAGGAAATTTATCACTTATGGTTTCAGAGGCTAGGAAGTCTAAAGTCCAGAGAACACATCTCGTGAGGCTCTTCTTTGGTGGTGGCTTTACAGCAACACAGGGGTCTCACATGGCAGAAAATAATGGAGCAGAGAGGAAAAAAGCTCCTTATGCACTCTCCTTTTAAAGCCCCCAGAACCGCGCCCATGACCACAATTAAAACATCAACTTAATCGCCTCTTCAAGGCCCCACCTTTCAATTACCATAATAGAATTTCCCACCCTCAACAGTTACAG
>NW_007793910.1:0-1589 GCF_000696425.1 Galeopterus variegatus | reverse complement strand
CCCGTGCCTCGCTCAGCCAGTGAGCGGGAACCGGTCTGTATGTGGGATCCAAACCCTCGGCGGGAGTGTCACCGCACTTCCCAAGCGGCGCACTATAGCAGTGCGCCACCCGGCCGGCCCCTCATGAAAAGATTTTCAACAATTATTAGCAATTAGCAAAATACAAATTTAAATCACAATGAGATATCATTACATGCCTATTAGGATAGCTAAAATAAAACGTAGTGATATATCAAATGCTGCCAAAGAAGCAAAAAAGTTAAATTGCTCATACATTGCTGGTGGAAACATAAAATGATACAGCCACTCTGAATAGAGCATGGCACCTTTTTCCAAATCTAAACATGTACTTACCATGCAACCCAGCAATTGCATTCTTGGGCATTTATCCCAGAGAAATGAAAACTTACCTTCACAAAAAAACCTGTACACAAATGCTCACATAAGCTTTAGTTGTAATAGCCCTAAACAGGAAACAACTCAAATGTTCTTCAGTGGGTGAATGGTTTAACTGTGGTGCATCTACACCATGGAATACTACTCAGCAATAAATAGGAATGAACTATTAATGCACATAACAACATGGATGAATCTCGAAGGCAATACGCTGAGTGCAAAGCCAGTCTCAAAAGGTTCCTTTTATATGGCATTCTTGAAATGACAAAACTATAGAGGTGGAGAAGAGATTAGTGGTTGCCGGGGATTAAGAGGACAGTAGGAGAGACAGAGGTGGCTGTGGCTACAAAAGAGTAGCATGGGGGGTTCTTGTGATGGAGCTGTTCTGCTTCTTGATTGTGGTAAAATTGAATAGAAGTAAATATACACACACAAACAAGTACATATAAAACTGAAGAAAACTGAATACATTTGATGGATTGTATCAATGTTAATCTCCTGGTTGTGATATTGTACTATAATCATGCAAGATATTGTCACCAGGGGAAACTGGGTGAAGAATACATGGGATACCTCTGCATTATTTCTTACAACCGTATGTGAATCTGCAACTACTCAAAAAAACATTTCTAAGTGTCCTTTTGAAGATAATTATAATGGGGGAGGGGAGGGAAGGCAACCATTCTGTCCTTAATTATTGTATCTACAGCCTCTTTTCTCTGTCTTTAGTGTTGCCTGGTTTAATTTCTCCAGTGATTAATTCTGTGTTACATCTAATCCCCCCTTTTTTCTGTTGTCTCAATTTTTCCTATCAAATAATCAGTAGAATATTTGGGTCTGATGCAAGCTTATTTAAAGTTACATTTGAAAATAGAAACTTGACTATGGTTTGCAAACTTATGACTGATCTTCCCCATAGTTCCAAAGACACTGGACAGCGTTGTGGTTGCTGGGCACTCTGAGTGGACAGCACATGGGCAGTGTGTAAATGGTGTGCTTGTGTTGCTACAAGAGACAAATGCCTCCATTACTAATCCTCTAAATCACCTCATGTGTTAAATAAGTTGATTTTTCTGCTAACCTCACTCTGAACCTCTGTTATTGCCCTTGGTTCAGAGTCAGGTATTACGCTTTTCTAAAAAAGAGTAATGGCTTACTAGAATTCAAAGAGGGTAGTGTTTAGCAATAAAAAA
>NW_007793909.1:0-1589 GCF_000696425.1 Galeopterus variegatus | reverse complement strand
GTTGAGCCTGAAGCAGACCTGCAAGGAAGCACCAAGCCCTGATGACTGTGGAGGTCTGTGGGGGCAGAAGGGGCCTGGCTGATTCTCAGTATGGGCACCCATGGGTTCAGTGGGTCCATGGCTTGTGCAGGGTGGGTGCACACAGACATGGGGAATAACCACTTACTGGCAGCTTCCCCACCCAGCTGGTCTACCTGCCTGGCCAGTGGGTAAGGGAGGGAGTGTTGGGGGGCTCAGACACCAGAGTCTCAGTCCCTCTGTCTGGCCTGGGCTCCAGGTAGCCAGAGTTTTAGTCCTGCCAGCACCCATGTGAATGAGTGGTGGGTTGTTGGGGTGGAATTGGGGTTACCACTGGCCTGGCTGCGGACACCTGTGGGTTCAGTGGGTCCACAGGCTGTGCAGGGTGGGCATGGACACATATGGGGAACCACCACACCTTGGTGGCTTTTCTGTTTAGCTGGTCTGCCTGTTCCCTTGGGGTGGGGGTGTTGGATGAGTTCAGAAACTGGGGTCTTGGTCTTTCTGTCTTTCCTAGGCTCCAGGCAGCCTGGGCAGTGATCCGGCCAGCACCCTCTGAATGCAGTAGAATACAGTCACAGTCTCCAGTCAAAGAGAGACAGTCTCACCGGGTCCAGGGAAGGGCATACTCTAGCCATGGGTTTGGCTCCAAGATGATGCTGTGTCACACTGTTCAGGGCAGGAGGGGCTTCCTCTCCCTGGGCTTCCACTATAAGATTGTGCAGCTACACGGACTCCCAGTACTCTCTTACTGGGCCTGGGTCCCCAAAAGACTCGGGGACTCTCTTGTGGCCAAGAATATACATCTTTGAATAGCCTCTGCTATCTCTCCAGCCTGTTGTTGTTTGTGTATTTTTTCTTCACACTCTAGCGAAAGTGATCTTTTCAAAATTAAAATCCATTTAATTATCAAATTCATTTAGTTATCATGGTTATTACAATGTACTTACAATGGTGTAATATAACATGCAGTTAGTTACAATATTTTATTTATTTTTGTATGTGTGTGAAGTCATCGATAACTTATAAAATTCTCCAGTGATTGAAAAATGCACCCAAAGTTAAGAGCCACTTCTCCAGGAGCAGGTTGAGGCCATACTGTAGAAGCCTCCAGGGCCTGGGCCCAGGAGTTGGGATGTAATAAATTAGGGCACTGGGTCAGCCCTGAAACGTCTGAACAGAGGAATAACCTAAACAGAGGTGTGTGTAAGCTTACGAGCCAAAATAAAACTTTTGGATTTAAGAAGGAGACTTAATTACTACTAAGAAAAGCCCTTCATTCATTTCTCAAGGGGTTCTGTAATCATCTCAGCTCTGTCTCCAGATCTTTCCTTCCATAATTTTTTTTCCTTTTATTTGTCCTGATAACCTTACACTCATTTGAGTATCTGTCAGAAGGCTGTATTTCAGTATATTAATTCTCTAGCTGCATGCCATAGCTTGAATTCCCATGTGCTAGTTTTATTAAAATCTACATGGAAAGAAAACCCTTCCTGTCTAGACGATCCATGTGAGCTTTGCAGTCCCATCCACTGTTGTCTGGTGGAGATGGACTGTGAGTGGGCATGATC
>NW_007793908.1:1221-1590 GCF_000696425.1 Galeopterus variegatus | reverse complement strand
CAGACACACAACACCCACGGAGCCCCGAGTCTGTCCACCACAGGCACAGACACACAACACACACGGAGCCCCGAGTCTGTCCACCACAGGCACAGACACACAACACACACCGAGCACCGAGTCTGTCCACCACAGGCACAGACACACAACACACACAGAGCCCCGAGTCTGTCCACCACAGACACACACAGACACACACGGAGCCCCGAGTCTGTCCACCACAGGCACAGACACACAACACACACGGAGCCCCGAGTCTGTCCACCACAGACACAGACACACAACACACACGGAGCCCCGAGTCTGTCCACCACAGACACAGACACACAACACACACGGAGCCCCGAGTCTGTCCACCACAGACACAGA
>NW_007793908.1:0-353 GCF_000696425.1 Galeopterus variegatus | reverse complement strand
ACATCATGCGTAATAACTTCGTATAGCATACATTATACGAAGACACACAACCCCCACGGAGCCCCGAGTCTGTCCACCACAGACGGAGACACACAACACACACGGAGCCCCGGGTATGTCCACCACAGACACAGACAGACAACACACACGGAGCCCCGAGTCTGTCCACCACAGACATAGACACACAACACACACGGAGCCCCGAGCCTGTCCACCACAGACACAGACAGACAACACACACGGAGCCCCGAGTCTGTCCACCACAGACATAGACACACAACACACACGGAGCCCCGAGCCTGTCCACCACAGACACAGACAGACAACACACACGGAGCCCCGAGTCTGCCCAC
>NW_007793907.1:0-1590 GCF_000696425.1 Galeopterus variegatus | reverse complement strand
TCATCAGCTCTCATTCCCTAGAGACTTTCCATTTAGTCAAAATAGAGATTTGGTTCCAAGGCAGTGAAGGAAATTTGTGGTTGTTAAAGAAAAAAAAAAAAAAGAAGGAACTTTCCCATCTCTCTCTCCTCTTTCTCTCCCCCACCACTGCCGGATAAAGTTTCAGCCCAAGTGCTTCTCAGAGTGAACCAGGCTGAAGGCCACAGTGAACATCTGCCGCTTCCAAAGGCAACTCTGTCTCTGGGAAGCCATGAACATCAGGAATCAAGGTCACTCTAGGGCACCCAGCAGAGGCTGTGCGACTTTCCACATACCTGGCTGAGAGCTTTGCAGACAGAGTCACTATGGTCCTCGGTGTCCTGCTATGGTTGTTCCTCACACCCAGTGGAGAAGGCTGTGCGACTTTCCACATACCTGGCTGAGAGCTTTGCAGACAGAGTCACTATGGTCCTCACACCCAGTGGAGGAGAGCTGCAGAGACCTGCAGCAGGAGGACTGTAGGTTAGACAACAGGATGCAGTGCAAGACAGTTGGGTGACAAGACCTGGAGCCTTCGTTCAGGGAGGGGACTATGGGAGGAGAAGTGTGCGCCTCAAAGCCCTTCTACCAGCCATGGAATCCTGGCTCTGGGCAAGTGCTGTGTGCCCTTTATGCTCTCAGATTTCTCAACTGCAATTTGGGGATTATCATTCTATATCTAAAACGGTTGTTGAGAGCAGCAGTTTTGGTTAAATTCAGCAGATTGAATATGCATATTTGTCCTCATAACCTCACTAACAGTAGAGTCAAGGAGAAAAAGAATAAAAGAAGAAACCCCAGATATTGAGTAGAATTTGCATATGCCTCCCACCAGCTCTCGCCTCCACCAGCCCCTTTTCCCTAGAGCTCCAGATTGCTGGAAGACAAGTATCTACCTACCAGCTGAGAGGTTGAAGAATTCTCTGGAAAACTGAATGGACCCAGAAAAGAGGCCTCCAGATATTAGCATTTGGGAGTCTCCCAATGAAAACTCCAGCTCACAGCTAATCACTGTCAATGCCAGTGCTCCACTAAGTAAAGCTGAAGCCCAACAAGTCTAAAAGCCCTGCTACCATCAGTGGGTCAGAGTGCGGTGTTGATAACACCAAGGTCTGGGGTTCCATCCCCGTAGTGGCCAGCCACCAAAAAAACCCCCCAAAACAAAAAAACCCTGCTACTAAACACGAATTGCAATCAGTTCTTATATTTTTTAAGTATAATATACATAAAAAGAGCACACATACAATGCACATATACAGTAAAAATAATTATATTAAAAACACCTGTACCTCCCATTTGACTTTGGAAATAGAACCTCACCAGTAACTTTGAACCCCGTATGTGTTCCTGCCCTATTGCTTTTGTCCACATCTCAAAGTAACCACTAGGCTGAATTTTGTTTTGATCATTTTTTTTTTTTTTTTGCTTTTCTTTGTAATTTTACCACACGTGTATATATTTCTAAACAAGATACTGTTTAGTTTTGTCCGCTTTTGAACTTTACGTAAACAATGTGATACTGTATTTATTATATGAGTGACTTTGTTTGCACTGTGTTATGTTTTTGAGGTT
>NW_007793906.1:1254-1590 GCF_000696425.1 Galeopterus variegatus | reverse complement strand
TTACCTTTGGTTTTTTCCCCTTCTCTTCTTTTCTCTCCCTCTGCTCCCCTCCCCTCTTATCATTGTAGACTTAAGGATCTTTATTTTTTCAGTGGGCTCTAATTCATTGCTAGCATTCTTTATTTTGTAGTTTGTTGGCTGGATTTGCCAGTGGAAGCCCTTCAAGCTGGCTTCTGTATCCCTTTGACATGTTTCCCATTGCTTTTTGAGCACTTCTCTACTTTCTGGCTCAAGGTATTTTAGGTTCATTTTCTACTCTGCCTGTCCCAGCTCTGAAAAAGACATTTCTTTTTTTTTTTTTTTTTCTTTTTTGTCTTTTTTTTACTGACCGGTAAC
>NW_007793906.1:0-285 GCF_000696425.1 Galeopterus variegatus | reverse complement strand
AACGGGATGGCAACCCTCGGTGTTGCGCCCGCACCGCGCTCAGCCAGTGAGCGGGAACCGGTCTCCACATGGGATCTGAACCCTGGGCGGGAGCGCCGCCGCGCTCCCAAGCGGCGCGCTCTCCAGTGTGCCACTGGGCCGGCCTGAAAAAGACATTTCTCTAAGGAGTTCTAGTGCCTTCTGTTGGAGAAACAAGATCTGAACACTAAACATGCTCATTGCTACTGAGGTCCATGGCTTGTAGGCCCTTCGAGATGTTCATACTGTTGTCTAAAGTTTATGGGC
>NW_007793905.1:1390-1590 GCF_000696425.1 Galeopterus variegatus | reverse complement strand
TGTGCCCTGCCCCGCCCTGCCCAGCAGGTGTCCAGCCTCTCCCACTGCCGGGAGTGAACTCGGGGGAGGGTCCCTCAGCACACAGTTCCTCTTTGACTCCCCCCAGCGCGGGTCGGCCATCCGGGAGAGCTCTCTATTAGCTTCAATGTAGCTCGAGAGCAGTCCGGGCTCCCCTCTCCCCACCAGAAATCAGTTAGGGG
>NW_007793905.1:0-390 GCF_000696425.1 Galeopterus variegatus | reverse complement strand
AGATGGAATCTGCCTCCCGGAAACAGGGAGTTTACCTGGGGCTGATGCCCAGGGTGTGGTGGAGAGACGATCTGGGCGGGCTCCTCTTCCCTGCCCTCCTAACGCTGGCCGGGGGCTCCCCACGCTACCAGCCCCGTCTGACATCTGCGGGGAGAGTGGGATTGTAGGCCGGTCCACAGGCCCCGGTGTGCCCTGCATCAAGGTAAGCAAATGGCACGTCTCAGTGCGGAGCCACACCAAGCAGAGATGGCTGGCCTGCCCTCACTAAGCCGGCCGTCTCCGCCCCCACTGGATAAAATGGAGGCAGCTCTGTTGTGGGCGCCTAGCCTGGTGTGGTAGGCGGGAGCCAGGCGGGCGGGGAGCAGTCGGGCTTTGCCCCGCAAGTGGGGC
>NW_007793904.1:0-1590 GCF_000696425.1 Galeopterus variegatus | reverse complement strand
ATATGCTTTTATTTCCTCCTCCCCTCTCCCACCACTGGTCAGGTGCCCCTGAGTATTTTTAGCAGATTGAAACTATTTTGATCCATTTATTGCTATAGAATTTATGGGATTCTTCTCCTACCCTTGACAAATGGCTTCACAGAAAGTATTTATATTGAACTTTGGTGAATATATACATATTGGATTTGTATCATGCCATTTCTTCTAAAGGAGAATACAAACAAGGAATGTTTAAGTTTTAAGTAGCCATACAGATATATTCATATGAGATAATTGGTTTTGGTATAGTAATTTCTTTTTACCTCCAAAGCTGGCAGAAGAAAACTATCGAGACATGTTCATTTAGAGATAAGAATTTGTATGCAAGAATAAGGGCCTCTCTTTACAGATAAAAATATTGTGTAAAAATATACAGATAAAATGTAAAAGTTGCACCACTGGGATTAATTCCCGTTTCCTAGAAGTTTAAGAAAAAATTAAGTATCTTCTTTATATAAAAAGTTCAGAATTTAAGGGATGTATGAGTTTGCTAAGGGTGCCATAACGAAGTAATGTACCACAAACTGAGTGGCTTAAAACCACAGAAATTAATTTTCTCGCAGCTCTGGAGGCCAGAAGTCTGAAATCGGGATTTCGGCAGTGTTGGTTCCTTCCAGAGGCTTAGGGAGAGAATCTGTTCCATGCCTCTCTCCTAGCTTCTCGTGGTTGCTGGCAATCCCTGGTGTTCCTTGGCTTGTAGATGGTCTCTCCAATCTCTGATTCCATCTTCACGTTGTCTTCTCCCTGTGCCCGCCTGCACCTCTGTTTGTCTTTTCTTATAAAGGCACCAATCATTTGATTGGGCCCACCCTAATCCAATTTGATCTCATCTTAACTAATTATATTTGCAATGACCCTATTTCAAAATAAAATCACATTCTGAAGCTCCAGGAAGATACGAATTTGGGGAAGATACTATTCAACTCAGTACAAGTGGGAAATATAGATGAATGAAAATACCCGGAATTTCAATAATGTGGAAATGAGCTAGGTTTATGCCAGGGATATCTGCACAATGTATGATATTGGATTTAGCCTAAAATATTTTCCTGCAATCTGGGTCACTTATCTACATGATCTAAAATGAAGTCAAATTGGAGCTCAAATCCATAGCATCCAGTGTCTCACAGTTTATCTACTAAGAACCTGCTCTTCTCACCCTGTTTAGTCAGTCAATTCTTCAGAAAGGGTAGTTAGTCATTATTTATGTGGTAGGAATTATATCGGGTGCTAAAAATAGTGATGACATAGGACATAGCCCCTGACTTCATGGAGCTTGCATTCTATGGGAAAGAGGAATGTTAAATCATTGCATGTATGGTAGATGTTACAATATGTTGATGAGTTTTTATCACCCTGTGTGTCCCAAGACCACACTCAGTTTTAGTAATTCACTAGGAGGACTCACAGGACTCAGCATACAGATGTTCTCATGGCCATGATTTATTAGACCAAAATGATTCCAAGCACAATCAACAAAGGGAAAAGGCGCATGGGGAGAAGTCTCAGGAAAACCAGGTGCAAGCTTCAAGAATCCTCTCCCATTAGAAT
>NW_007793903.1:0-1590 GCF_000696425.1 Galeopterus variegatus | reverse complement strand
AGCTCACCATAGCCCACCTGGTCCCCTCACCCTTTCATGGTACATGGCTGGCCTCTAAGGCATTTGAAACTACAGAATTAAATACACTTTTAACAATTTATTCTCCTGGTCTGAAAATTTCATTCTCTCCCACCACCAACAATATTTTGCCTCACCTCCTCACCCCAGTGTGGGAAGTACTAAGTAGTCACCCCACCTGAGTTACCCTGCACTCCTGACACTCAGAGCTCCACTTCCATGTCTTTGCTGGTGCCAGTCCCCCACCCAGAAAAATCACCTTCTCTCCACTCAGGGGACAGTGCCCTGTAAAACCCCCAGTGCCCAGTGACTTTGTCATCCTCTACACTGCTAGAACACAAGTTAATTGTGCTTCTCAAAGGGTCATAGAATTTCAGAACTGGAAAGGAGATCAAGAGATATAAAGAGAGTATTTGAAATGGCAAAACTAGTTAATAGTCCATTTCTGGAGGGAAAAACCCAGACTCCCCCACACCTTGCCCTTTTCATTCCATCTCATTCATTAACTTCTCTAGGCCAGAGTTTTATAAACATTTACCAGAACCCACAATAAGAAACCTATTTAATCATATTCCTGTACATATACACACACAACAACAAAACTTCACAAAACAATATTTACCATCACTCCATAAGATGCACTCTGTTTTCTATTCTATTCTAACTTTTGATGCTATTCTTAACCCCCTGAATTAATGGGTTATAACGCATATCTTGAACAAACGGTCTGCCCCATGATACCTCTTTGTCTGACCAGGCGGCAAGGAGCTCTGCTTGTGTCCAGTCCTGGCTCAGCCGCTGAGTAGCTCTGAGACCTTGGGAAAACTACTTAACCTGTTTGAGTCTCAGTGCTCTCATCTATAATGTGGGATAGTAATGTTTACTCTACGAGGTTGTTGTAAGGATCTAAGATAATGTATATAGGGATTCAGCACAGTGCCTGGTACATAACAAGTGGTCAATAGCCAGTGGCTTTGTTGTCAATTTTCTTTATATTTTTGTATCATATTCCTCAGCTGCATGGCGTCCTATCTAGAATGCCATGGTGCCCAGAAAGCTGCCGTGCACCTGTGGGATCTCAATACGTGCATCAGGGCCAGTGTCCTGTCACATGCTGGATTTTTTACTTTGGAGACGCAACCTCAGGAGTCAGCTGATAGATTTCAAGTGGGAAATTGGGAGATGAGAAAGTGTGGGAAGAAGGGAAGAAAAAGAGGCAGCGTTTTCTCTCTTCCAAAGTCTGTGAGTACAAACCATTCCATCCTCCTAAGCACAGATTCAGAGACGGTCAGAACTACAAAGAGTCTTCAAGGTAATCAAAAACAAAATTCTTTTTGTTTAATAGGCTTAATTTTTATAGCAGTTTTAGGTTGACAGAGAAATTGGGCAGAAATTGTAGATAGCTCCCATACCACCCCGGCCCTCCCCCCACACACAGACATACACGCTTTTTCCTATTATTAACATGTCATATTAATGTGGTATATTTGTTACAATTAGGAACCAATATTAACATATTGTTAATAAAAACTCAATTTTATGTTAGGGTTCCCTCTTTGTGTTGTGTCACTC
>NW_007793902.1:0-1590 GCF_000696425.1 Galeopterus variegatus | reverse complement strand
TACTAGAGGAAAAAGAGGAAATATCGTAATATTAAGAGAGTACTAAAATGGAAGCCATAATCTGATTTACTTAAATGAGTGTAGGTACCATTTTTGCTCATTGTTCAAATGAAGTTTTTAAGCACATTGTTGTGCATATTATAAAGGGAACTATAGCAACATATATTTCAGGGGAAAAAAGCATTAACTTATTTAGTTGACTAAAAATAGTCTTAAATTGCTTAAAGAACAATTTCTTTGTATTCAGTGTGTTTTTCCTCCTTCCAATGTGTGAGCTTTCTCTTCATTTCACTACCCAGAAATTTTGCAGGTAAGTACGAGAATGTTATCTATAAAAGCTAACTAGTTGAATAAGTTAAATCAATAATCTTTACCCCTAAGACTGTAACTCATAGTCAGAGGAGGTTATTAGGTAAAACTTTCCATTAAAAATTTTGTACATCTTATTCCATACTATTAATCCACCTAACAGAACATGGATCGCTTTTGTTAAAAAAAGTAACCAATACTCAAAACATCTTTTAAACCTGTAGTCTTTATAAAGGGAGAGAGTTTAGCAGTCATGTTGAGTTTCATTACAATTACTTGAAACTTGTGTAAGCTATTTACAATAAAACTGTATATTCACATTTATATGAAAGCTATGAATGTATTGGAATACATTTAATTTTTCTTCCTCAATCCTTAAAGGAAGGTATATATGCAATGGAAATAGACAATTTTAAGTGGTCACACTATGGTAAATGGAGTTTACTTAATTTGCTTCTATGTAAATCATTTCTGCATTACTCTCATAAATGACTCTTAATTACATATGATAGAGAAGCAATAATCTTAACACAAATATAATTAACAATGGGAAGAATGAGTTGTTCTGAAAAACTTTATATGAAGGTCAATTGCTATCATTGGAATTTTCTGCTTTTTCATCCAAGGACCATTGGAAGACAGATTTTGTATTTTCTTGTCAGCTCATGTTTGACTTTTGCCATTTATATAACTACAATGTAAAAAGTCATAGAAGTGGTAATGGGTGCTTCCAGCTTTTCTACTCACATAAGAAAGATGCAAGGACTCTTAATATTCTTAGTCATTGACATTTACAACTATGGGTTTGTTTTTAATACAGGGCAGTGAGCAATGCATTTAAGGCCTCAGAAAATACTTTATGGCACACACTAAAGGTGAATCACTTTTTTACTAGATTTATTAGCTAGAGGAATTGCAATCTCAAGAGGAAATTTAGCCAGTTTTAACCCAAGTAGTGCTTCTTACAGTTATTTCCTCTCAAATTCTCAGCAGGACTCAAGCATTCTAAATGTCCTATTCAGGGATCCTGATTTCCTTTCCCCAGCTGGTTTCTGCCACCTTGGGTACTGACAGAGTACTCATTAACAAACTAATTGATTTTTATTAATTATCTGTGGTATAATCTTTCCACTGTTTTCCCCCCTAGAATCTAAGCTTATTAACTCCAAACACACACACACACACACTCCATAATTAGTTCTAAAGAAACATTGGAATGAGAATTAACTCAAATATACAAATTGACTGCACAAATCAAAATATAATTTTAGAAAAGCTAGA
>NW_007793901.1:0-1590 GCF_000696425.1 Galeopterus variegatus | reverse complement strand
GATTTTTGAATCTTAAACCAGCCTTGTATTCCCTGAATAAACTCTACTTGGTCATGTTGTGTTTTGTATTACTGCAGTCCTGATGCTAATCACCCAGAGTTAGCACAGACTCCACAGGTTTAAGGGTGCAGTCCCCAACACGTTTACCCACACTGCAAATGCCAACCACAAGTGTAGGAGTCCCCAGGCCACTCATTTCTGACTGACTGGGTACAAATTCACCAGTTCTCATACCCCCCTCAGGCTTGATAATTCATTAGCACTACCCTTAGAACTCAGGAAAGTGCTAAATACTTATAATAACATCTTTTTTTGAAAATAATACAAATTAGGACCTGTCAAATGAAGGGAGACACAGAGTGAGGTCTTGGAGGGTCCTGGACATGGAGCTTCTATGCCTTTTCCCCATGGTATCAGGACACATTACACTTCCATAATATCAATGTGTTCGCTAACCAGGAAGCTAACCTGTGCCTCAGGTGCCAGAATTTTTATTGGGGAAACATTATGTAGGCATGATTGATTGAATCATTGGCTCATGTGATTGAACTTAATCCCCAGCACCTCCCTGTAAGTTGGTCTGATATCGCAGTTACTCAAAGTCCTAACCCTTTAATCACATGGTTGGTTTTCCTGGCATGACCAGACCCCATTCTGAGTCATCTCCTTATCATAAACTCAGGTGTGGTCCAAGGGCCCACCATGAATAATGATGACACTCCTATTACTTGGAAAGTTCCAAGGTTTTAGAAGCTCTGTCCCAGAAACTAGGCACAAAGACCGGAGGAAATTTTTTACTGTCAAACAGTGATACTTTTTACATGTTGTTGGGTTCAATTTGCTAATACTTTATTAAGAATTTTTGTGTCTATGTTCTTGAGAAATATTAGTTTACTCTTTTTGTGGTATTGTTTGTTTGTTTATTTATTTGTTTTCCATGTAATTTCTTTGTCAGGTTTGAATATCAAGTTAATGCTGGCCTCATTAAACAGGTGGGGAAGCCTTCCCTCTTCCTTTATTTTTTTGAAAGATTTTATATAGGATTGGTTTTATTTATTCCTTAAATGCTTGGGAAAATTTGCTAATAAAGACTTATGGTCCTGGAATTTTCTTTGTGGGAAGGTTTTTTAAAATTATGAATTCAATTTCTTTAGTAGATGAAGGGGTATTCAAGGTTTCTATTTCTTCCTGAGTTAGTTTTTTTTTTAAATTATTTTTTACATTCTAAGATGATGTTGTGGAGTGGTTTGGGGGAGGAAGATGGGGACAAGACTGGCCCAGGGCTGGCTTCTTTGCTGGGCTGTGTGTGGACATCAGGGAGGCATGGCTGAGGCGCTTGGCACCACCCCTCAGCCTGGCTCCGGAGTCCCAGGGGCCTCCAGTGGCGGCTCGATCGTAGCTGGGCATTTGAGTTAGTTTTGATAGTTTGTATCTTTTAAGAAATGTGTCCATAACATCTAAGTCGTCAAATTTAGATGATATGTACAAATATTGTCGTAAGTTTATAATATTCTCTTATCCTTTCACTGTGTGTAGGATGTGTATCGATGCACACTCTGTCATTCCTGATACTGTTTGTGTGTGTGTGTT
>NW_007793900.1:0-1590 GCF_000696425.1 Galeopterus variegatus | reverse complement strand
ACCAAGTAAGCTCCTCTGCATCATAACCATCTTCCTCTACCTGAAAACAGACATGACAGTGTATCTCCCGATTTAATAATGTAGAGATATTATCACACCTCAGAAGTTGGGTTCAGCCATATGTTGATATTTACTCATGTATCAAAAGAAAAGCCACTCTAGACATTCTAAGCAGGAATCATTTTAATAGAGAGAATTAGAGTAGACACAACAGCCTTTCAAAGACTTGAGTGTGACGGTGAGGGAAGCAGATACTAGGAATAGGGGATTCTCTGGTGCTGCTCTACAAACCAGAGCAAGTCTGCCACAGAAGGCACAGGCTGCCTAACCACGTGGTCCTCAGAACTGACTGAGAATTCCAATGGTGGGGGTGCTGATACTCTCCGCTGCCTGCAGCACTTCACCAGGTGACCCTCCAGTCCTCACCTCTGTCCACGTGTCTACATAGGTGCTGGCGGAAAAAACTGAAGCCTCCTCTTCTGATTTCCTAATCTCATGGACATCCCCTCACTGAGTAACTCTACAGAAAACACAAATGGAAGAAAGGTTCTTAGATTTGTGCTTCTGGAAGTGATGAGGACAGTACTTGACAGTTGTCATGCCAGTGTTGTCACTATTTCCCAAAACCTCAGAATTTTGCCTAACAGGGATGGAGCTAGAATACACTTGGACATTCTTCCCAGTATTAATAGCAAGTGTGGGATCATAGGAAGAAAACTTTAAGTCATAGAGTAAACAGAGAAATGAGGAAATTGCATGGAATGTATAACAATTGTTAGACAAACAAATAAAAAGCAGTTTTGACCTCCCCCAAATCCCAAACAGGGATGTAACATTCTTTTTCCTCAATATAAAAATACTTGATACTCAAAATATGTCCAGCAGCATCACCAGCATCACTAAGATCATGTTACAAATGCAAAGCAGCAGATCAACCTTAGACCTGCTGAGTGACCATCTACATTTTAACAAGATGACAGGGGATCTGTAGAAGGCTTAAGAAGCTACGTTGTAGGGGACGTATACTTCAGCTAAAGAGGTTTATTTATTGCTTCCTTGGAGGCCATTTTATAAAAATACAATATAAACCACATGTTGAAAACACACCCAAGATTGTTTTTTAAGGAATTTATTTATTTTTTAATTGAAACCTATTGATTATACATATTTATGGGGTACAGAGTTATATTTCAATATATGTACATAATATGTAATGATCAAATTAGAGTATTTAGCAAATTTATCATTGCAAAAATTTATCATATCCTTGTGATGAGAACATTTGACCACCACTCTTCTACACATTTGAGGACATACAATAAATTATTGTTTATAATCTTTATGATTATTATTCTTAATAACAATAATAATATAGATGCCTAATACTACAGTGCACCATTATTTTCGAATTCATGCAGAATACATTTGAAAATATTTCTTAAGATTTTAAAGTTTGAAATTAAAATTATTTTTCCATGAAATGATAAAATCCCTTGAAAGTTAAGTGAAGGTTTTTAAAATGTTAGGAATTACTGTGCAGAAACTTTTCAGTTTGATATAGTCCCATTTGTTTATTTTTCCTTTGGTTGC
>NW_007793899.1:0-1590 GCF_000696425.1 Galeopterus variegatus | reverse complement strand
ATCCCCTTACCGGTCATCTTGTTAAAAAAAAAAAAAAGGCAGGAAGCTCAAAGGTCCCCAAATAGATTCAACTCCAAAAGGTCCTCTCCAAGACACATTATAGTAAAACTGTCAAAAGTTAAAGACAAAGAGAATTCTAAAGACAGCCAGAGAAAAGCATCAAGTTACTTGTACGTGAATTCCCATTAGACAAACAGCACACTTCTCAGCAGAAACCCTACAGTCTGGGAGAGAATGGGAAGATATATTCAAAGCACTAAAGAAAAAAACTGCCAACCAAGAATATTATACATAGCAAAGCTATCCTTCAGAAAGGAAGGAGAAATAAAGTCCTTCTCAGATAAGCAAAAATTAAAGGAATTTGTTACCACCAGTCAAGCCTTACAAGATATGCTTAGGAGAGTTCTACATCTAGAAGAGAAAGAATGACAACAGCTTTCACAAAAACACCTGAAAATATAAAACTTACTAGTAGAATAGATACACAAAATAGGAAGAGAAAGGAATCAAATCTCACCAACACAAAACCACCGAAATGAAAGGATAAACAATAAGAAAGAAAGAAAGGAACAAAGGATACACAAAACAATCAGAAAACAACCAACAAAATTACAGAAATAAGACCTCACATATCAATAATAACCTTGATATAAACAAATGAAACACCCCAATTAAATGACACAGACTGACTGAGTGGAGTTTTAAAATGACCCATCCATATATTGTCCCACAAGGACACAAATAGATTGAAAGTGAAGGGGTGGAAAAGGATATTCCGCACAAATGGAAAAGAAAATAGGAAAACCAATAGGACTAGCTATACTTATATCAGACAAAATAGACTTTAAATCAAAATCCATACTAAGAGACAAAGAAGGGCATTATATAATGATAAAGGGATCAATAGAGCAAGAGGATATAACAATTATAAATATGTATGTACCCAACACCAGAGCACCCAAATATGTAAAGCAAGTATTATCAGATCCAAAGGGAGAGATAGACACCAACACAATAATAGCTGGGGACTTCAACACTTCACTGTAAGCATTAGACAGATCACCAAGACAGAAAGGCAACAATGAAATATCAGATTTAAATGTCTTTATAGACCAGATAGAGCTAACAGGCATTTACAGAACATTTCATCCAACTGCTGCAGAATGCACATTCTTTTCATCAGCACATGGAACATTTTCTAGGATTGACCATATGCTAGGCCACAAAATAGTCTCAGCAGTTCAAAAAAATTGAAATGTTATCAGGTATTGTTTCTGACCATAATCGAATAAAACTAGGCATCAATAACAAGAGGAACTTTTGAAACTACACAAATACATGGAAATTAAACAACGTGCTCTTGAATGACCAAAGGGTCAAAGAAGGAAATTTAAGAATTCCTTGAGACAAAGACAGAAACACAACATACCAAAACCTATGGGATACAGCCAAAGCAATATTAAGAGGAAAGTGTATAACAACAAATGCCTACATCAAAAAAATAGAAAGATTTATCGTTTTAAAATTTTTATTTATTTATTTATTTATTTATTTTTATTGAATCATAATTGATTATACATATTTTGGGGA
>NW_007793898.1:0-1590 GCF_000696425.1 Galeopterus variegatus | reverse complement strand
ATGCACTGCTCTGGCATATTTCAGAATGATTCCTTTTCTCCTCCCCCTGCCAAAAGTGTGAAGAGATTTTTCTCTGACATTTCCTGTGAGGACCTAGAAGGTTTCCTGCAGGTAAAATTTACAAAACTGTGGAGGACCTCCTATGACTGAGTCCCCTGGGATTTTTAACTCTCAGATTTGTTCACACTGAATTTTCAGCAATTCATCAATTACAGTTTAGGTTTTCCTCCCCCATCACTGGTTTTTAGAAGATTTCTGTTTCTGGATTTCTGCTGCAGTAAGTTGTGACTCTGTACCTGCCAATCTGTCTCTTCAATTTTGGGGGAAGCAGTATGACCTATAACTTCAATTCTTTGACAGATGTAAAAAGAGTTGTTGATTTTTCAGTTTTTTCAGGTTTTTAGTGATTGTTTGGATGGAGTGGCAACTTCTAAGTTTCTTACATGCCAGACCAGAAACTGGAAGTCTGTGATTTGTGTATTTTTATAAATGGAAAATTATTTCTTCACTAAAACTAGAGAGAATTTATTTTTCTTTTAGTTTGAATAAAATAAGATCATTTTAGAGTCACTGATAATGTAATAGAACTACCAAGATTATATTTTAAACTTCATTGATTCTTGTTCAAGTGCCAAAATCACGGCACTTGCTTGTTGATTTGATTTAAGAAAAGGCCAAAGCATGTGGCCATGGGACTGTATAGCATCCTCTTCAGTATAAAACAGAGACAAAGCATAGACTGTTTCCTGATTAACTTAAGCAAAGCAACTCAGCCTGTTTTACTTACGTTTGATAAACATCTGTATGGGTGATGAATTATTTTTATATTTAAAGCACTCTTAGGACAATTTCTGATAAAGGAAGGCCACTTTCCAGGCTCTAGGAAGATGTCAGGATACTCTGTGCAGTGTGGTGCTTCTGCTGCTGACAGGAAAATTTTTTTATCAATGAAAAATTTCTTGTGCTAGAGCTGAGAGGAAGAAGAGAGACTTACAGAGTTCATGAAGGCAGGAGACGTCATGATGAGTGACAGAAAGGACTGCTCCATCCGTTTTGAGCCCTGGCTATTTCAAGGCTGGTGCTGGTGAGCACACAGAGCAAGAGGTGACAAAAGGCATAGCTGTGCCTTTTGTATGAAGTTGCTTGGAGGTGGCAGGGGAGAAGAGAGCCTTGGTGACCCCCAGTCCAGCAAGACCACTAACAGGGTTCCCATGACCCACATAAGAGTGAGGAACCACAGAAAACTGAACAAAGGAACCACTCAGAGGCTGGTGAGTCATCACAAGGGACCAGCACATGACCCATCCCATGGGAAGTGTTTGGAATGTGGGGGGTGGGAGAGAGGGGCACACCAGGGGAATATTGGGGCACAGCATGGACAGCGGATCTGCCCTCCAATCAGCACAGGCTCACTCAGTGGAGACTGGTCAGGAGTATAGATCTGCAGGGGGTGCAGTTTGCTGAAAAGACTCAGGACAAGACTAGAGTTTCCACACAACCCAGGTGTACTGAAAATCTGAGCTGCACATAAAGCCTTCCCCAGAGAATCAGCAGCAAAGCAGCAGTTTAGCTCAACCACAGGGCTCAAGT
>NW_007793897.1:0-1591 GCF_000696425.1 Galeopterus variegatus | reverse complement strand
AGAACATTATTAAGTGTAATAAGTATGGCCGCAATCAAAAAATGTCTTATCCAGCTGAAGGGTCTCTTGGCAAATAAGAGTGTGGTCACTGATGAACGAATCTGCAACAAGAAAGTTCAAAGGCAAGATCACCTCTTTGTTTTTGACTCTATCTACTGTTTTAAATATTCTCATCACTCTAAAGCATTTTCTTTCTTTTTCCTTTTCCCCCCTCGAAAGAAGAGCTTGATGCTTTTTTCCCCCTAATTTTTTTACTGTGGTAAAATATACATAACATAGAATTTGCCATCTTAACCATTATTAAGTGTACAGTTCAGTAGTGTTATGCAACCTTGATGTTGATTTTTAATGTTTGAGATAGAGTGTCATTTTTCCTTAATATGTCATGTGTTCACTTTCTCAGTTTTCAGAATTTTTTGTTAAAAGTAATCTCAGTCAGAAAGAGATAAAGTAACAGGTAAGATATATAATTCAGAGACACAATACAACCTTTGCTGATCACTAGTCACGCCTCATCAGACTGGATCAAACATTAAGGGCAAGCATTGAATTGATTTACATGAGATTGTAAAAGGAATTTTTACGAACCTAGGTTTTTTTAAATTTTGCATTTTGTTTAACATTTTGCCACCTGATATTTTAAAAAATATGACAGTTTTTGTGTTTACTCCTTTCTCTTCCTCTCCTTTTGCCTCCCCCTATTAATAAATTGTAAATCCACTAGAGGCAAGAAACAGGACCTAATAATCTTAACATTATTCAGAGTTTCTAGCTTAGTGTCTTGTACACAGCTGTCACTCAGTAAATGCTGAATTAAATTGAACAGCAGGAATCTTTTCCCCCCTTCAGGATCCCGGACAGACTCCAGCCCTATTTCAGCAGCTGAAATAAGTAGGCGAAGGGTCACCACAGGCTCCATTTGCCCTGGCCGCTCAAGTTACTGGGATGTAACTGGATAAAGAGATCCCTGAGGGCAGAGGGAGGCTGTGCCCTTGTGTCTGTGCTCTTAACTAAGTTGAAAATACTCTCATTATCTTGGGAAGAATTGAGAGGAGACTTTTTTGACTTAGTGGAATTACTCTACTGGCTTTTCAATAAGTGAGCATTTTAGTTAAGCTGGGACTTCACATTTTTTAAAATGCTGTGATTGATTTTCACTTTAAAATTTTAGTTCTAAGTCTCTTAATGGTGTGGAGATGGGAGCTCATTTAAAAGACAGAAAATGGAAACTATATTTTGAAACATGTATGAATGACAAAAAATGTGAGCTAAATTGCTTGCAGTTTCTCATGGGACATTCCTTTCATACCACTTCACCAAAAATTAAAGCCGTCTGTTTAGGTTGAAAAGGCAATCTCATCTAGAATGGTACACCAGATAGTCTCTGGAAATGGTTTAAGAATGATTTCATGAAGGGTTTAAGAACTGGATTAGTAAAAATTATGAAACTCCTTCTGAAAAGTAGACTGAGGAAAGCAAATGGTTTGTGGTTGTTTTCTGCAGCAGCCTATAAATTCTACAGTATGACCTGCAATTAGCGCTTATTCAACATTGCCCAAACTGGTCTAATTAGTAGGCTTAAAATAAGCTT
>NW_007793896.1:0-1591 GCF_000696425.1 Galeopterus variegatus | reverse complement strand
CAATGTGGAGGAAATCTTATGTTTGAAACAGATCAACCCCCACTGCAGTCCTAGAGAGGAAGGGCAGGAGCTGTGCAGGGGAAAGAGGTGGAAATCAGGAGACCTGGGTTTAGTCTTGGCTCTGCCATGAACTCTCTATGCAGCCTTGAGTAAGTCCTGTGACCAGGCTGGGCCCCAACTGCTCATCTATAAAGATAGAAGGGAGTACTGGATAGGTTGTTTCCAACATGGATTCTGAAGAGTTCAAGGATCCCAAGGAGATGCTCCAGAGCCTTGCCCAGGACACAGAGTAGAGCAAGGGGGAGGCTGAGTGTGAGGTCCTCCTGGCTGCATCTCCCATTTATCCAAGGGAGTTTTGCTATTATTTGCTATATACAAGAGACTGTATGTGAAAGGAGGACATTTAATCTAATTTTGAAAACTCGGCAGTTTTCAATACCTATTTTCAACTCAATGCATATGCACGATCTTATAGATCATTTTTTCCTTGCAGGCTCCCAGCATCTGCATCATGCCCCCCCCCCAATATGGACACTCATAGAGAATCTGTGAGATACATAGGAAAGTGGGGGTAACCTTTGATTGAGAAAATAAATCTTTTCTTCAGCTTGTCTGTTCTCACCTCAACACCCATTTCTTCCTTCATACCTGCCTCCCTCCCTTAAACAGGTCTCTGGTGATTCCAACCTCCCTAGAAAAAGAAAGCCCCTCACCTTGACAGGCTTGACCACCTCTTGTTTCAAGGCCTTCAAGACCACTTTGGAAGTAAAGCACTGTTGCTTGTTCACCTTGGCCATTGGGCTCTGCCAGGAGTCAAGAAAGAGGAAGAAAGGGTGAGATGGGCCCAGAGGGAAAGTGATGAGATACAAGGTCAGAAATTCACAATTCTTGAAAAGACACCTAAATATCACCTTGGGGAGTAAGAGTTGAAGTTTCTCCTCTTGCTTGCCCCTGGAAGAGACAGGATGACAAATAGGACCTAGGCTTGCTAACACCAACCTCCCCTCCTTTCACAGATATCACTAATGGATCATGGAATTTTTCCCTGCTGATCCCAGACAGGACCTCTAAATCATTCTCTTTATAGTGCTCCTGGCAGCTCCTATCTGCAGTTTTAGTACCCATTCCTTCCCTCTTCCATTTGTCTGCCAGACAGCATGGACTGGACAAAGGCCTCACGTACCTCACCCCAGTGGTTTTAGTGGGAAAAACTGCCTTCCCACCCGTCAGACATGGATCTTGGAGCTGGAGTCTGCTGATGTGCTCCATCTTTTGGGTCATCACATCCTGGGCGATGTCATCCTTCCAGAACAGACCTGAAGGATGAAAAGATGGTGTCAGTTGACACCCGGGACACTCTGACTGACCCACTCCTGGACAAGAGTGATCTTTCTTTCAAGTACATACCGGATCATATTTTGTGGAGAGAATTAAATGAGATGATGTATAAAAGTTGCTTAGCAAAGTGCCTGGAATGTAATATTCAATTAGAATTATGCTTACAGTCTCTTTGATAATTTATTTTATGCTATTGTGAGGATTAAATGAGGGATGTAAAGACTGCTTAGAAAACTCTAAGGCAGTGATTCTC
>NW_007793895.1:0-1591 GCF_000696425.1 Galeopterus variegatus | reverse complement strand
AGCAATTAAACTCCTATGTTTTCATTTAAGATAAATGAGAACTTTATCACAAAGACATATACGAATGCTCATGGAAACTATAAAAGTATTTTTAAAAGTCAAAGATTGAAATTTTCATCACTGAGATAATAAATATATGAATTGAGGTATATCTAGACAAAGGAAAAGTATTTATCATGATAAACAATGTCCTACTGATACACAAAAAAGTTTGGATTACTCTTAAAAAATATTTCTGAATAAAAATATGTAGTCAGAAAACATAACTAATATATATTTCAATTTGAAAGAAGTGCTAGGAAAGATAAATCTCATCTGTAATGGTAGAAGGAAGTTCATTGTTTTCCTGGGACTCGGTGTTTCATGATTAATTGCAAAAGTGAAAAGGAATCTCTTTGGAGTAACAGTAAAATTGTGATTTAGCTTGCTGTGGGTGGTTATATGAGCATATATTTGTAAAAATTAATCAAATTGCACACTGATAATGAATGCATTTCATTTTATGCAAAATATATCTCTGTAAGGTCAGTAAAAGAAAATATTTTGTAAAATTCCCAATGAAATACAGAATTACTTGGAGTAATGGGATAAAAAGGTATATTATAAATATTGATTATGGTCAATATTGTTTCCATAAGCAGAATATTGAGGCTTGGTAAGAGGAAGTGACCTACTAGATGGAAAGATTGATGCAGGTGATTTCTTTTTCTTTTAATATGCAAAATTATAGTAATAGGAGGTATTTTTTAGTTAACATTGTATCATAGAGAAAAATATAACTGGCGAAGAAATGATAAAATTAGTACAGACACAAAAAAATCTTACTAACGTGGTTCTTTTTATAGAGTTCAAATTACAAAGTAGTACATAACAAAATGCTAAAGAGCATTTAGAGGAATGATTGTAGAATGGAAATACAGAAATAAAATCTGTCACATAGATGGAAGTAAATGCTTTAATTTTAGCCACAGAAATAAAAGAACTTGCATATTTAGGAGAAAAAATTTTATGCCCACTAGTCATTTCCAGAAGAATCACATTAAACAAAATTTGAAAGTGAAACAAAGTTAAAAAATTTTACAAATGAATTAAATTAAATACAAATTTGACAAATGTATTACAAATTTTACAAATAAACAAAACATTTTACAAATTTTACTAAAGATTATGTTTTCTGACTACATATTGTTATTCAGTGTAAAATTAGCCAAAATCACACTGGAAGCACAATTTTAAATTTAAATGGATTGTTGGGTGTGGCAGTAAAACAATGAACTCTCAGAAGGAGAGCAAACAATACATACAGTGGGAAAGATAGGAGGACCAAATAGGAGAACCACTGCAGGATGACTAATATTTAAACAAGAGAGAAAAATGAAAGCAGCCCATAACCAAGGAAACACATTTTTTTTTTTTTTTACCTTTTTGTCTTTTTTCGTGTCCGGCAATGGATTGCAACCCTCAGTGTCACGCCCGCACCTCGCTCAGCCAGTGAGCGGGAACTGGTCTGTATGTGAGATCTGAACCCTTGGCGGGAGCGCCGCCATGCTCCCAAGCGGCGCAGTGTAGCACTGCGCCACCGGGCCGGCCC
>NW_007793893.1:0-1591 GCF_000696425.1 Galeopterus variegatus | reverse complement strand
AGGGACACCTCGTGGGGACCTCATGCCTCAGCAGTGAGGGGCCTGAGATGAGGACCTGGCCGCTGTGGTTGGTTGGGGAGGTCACTCTCAGAAGCAGGTGTGCAGGGACAGGAGAGGAAGGCAGAAAAAGATGCACACCTGAGTGCTTCCCCAAGAGGAAAGAAAGCATGTGCCCCGTCGGTATGTGAATGCTCATGGCAGCTCTACTCTTAACAGGACGGCTTGGAAATGACCCAAATACCCACGAACGGGTAAATGGTTAAAAAAAATGATATGTTTGCACTCGGCAATAAAAAAAGGAACAAACTGTTACACAAAACAACATGGATGAATCCCAAAAACATTATATTGGGATTCATGAACTAAATAGTTTGTACTGTTTAATTTGTTAATGTAAAATTCTAGAATTCGAAAAACTATAATGAGAGAAAACAAATCAGTGGTTATGTGCAGCAGGGATAGAGTAGAGATAAATGGGCTGCAAAGGGCATGGGGAAGCTTTTTAGGGTGATGAATGTCCTACAGCCAGGGTTGGTCGCACACGGTGTGCACTTATCAAGCCACATCCCATCACATGCGTAAAAAGGTGCAGGCAGTTAGATGTAAGTTACTAACTGTAGCTGGTTTTAAAAAGCCAATCCAGGGGGCGTCCTAATGAGGGATGCCACAGACAGTGGGGTCTTCTCTGCAGGAGCCCCTGGGAAGCTTAGCAATGCCTCCCAGGACTGCTCATCTGAGGGATGGGAGGCAGGGACATTCACACACTGGCTGCTGTTGCCCGTGGGTGAGGGTTGTCCCAGGAGGTGTCAAATTCCTGCACTTCTGAGCTGAATCTACCTGTTTTTACTATTAACCCTGGCAAACCTGAGACTTGGCACTGAGCTTTTCTCACGTCCCTAGCCCAACACTTTGTGGGAGCATGTAAGAATTAGTGATGATGACATCTGTAACACAGGCGATAACAGTGACTCACCCTACTGGTCACTCCTGCTGACTGACCCTACTGGTCACCCCTGCTCTCTGCAGCAGCTCCTCTTTCTGGAGGCAGCATGGTAGGGAACTGTTAGGTGAGGTTCATATTTTCAAACTTGTGCATCAAGTTTCCACTTTTGCTTCCTGTGAGTTAGATGAATTGCCCAAGTTTTCTGAAAGAGCACTGTCAAGTGAGGAGTGGAATTTAAACATATTGTAATACCTGATAAAAATTGCTGTTGTGTTCTTGATTTGGAATATCTGCATTATCGATATTTAAGAGATACATTCTGCCTCATTAAATAATCAAAGCTAATTTTAAAATGACTTGCCATTTTATTTCCCATTAATATTCTTAGATTAAAAGATTTGTAAATACCTATGGTCCATTAACCTGCACTCAGCTATCACCAGCTACTCACAGGGATGTCACCATGACTTGGATGGTGTGCCTTGTTGGGCGCCTTCTTGCCCCACACCCCTCAGTTTAGCCGAGGCTATGTGACAGCTGCCTCATAATCTGTTTCTGCCAGGAACTGTTTTGCTCCTGGTTAATATGCAAGTGGCTTTTCTTCTTTTTCCAGAGACCGCCCGACCATAAACTTTCTGGGTGGTAATC
>NW_007793892.1:0-1591 GCF_000696425.1 Galeopterus variegatus | reverse complement strand
GTCACCAACTATGTTCACAAAATAATTTTATAGCATTTGAAAAAAAAATGTCTATTCTTTTCTCAACCAACCTGGTTCCAAAGAATGTGATTTTCTCCTTTTCTCTTCACTACCCTCTTCCCCTTCCCCAAATCCTGGCCCCAATTCATGGAAAGATTCATATTATCTTTCAACTCTATTTTTCCACTAGCTTTTTGAAGTGCCATCATATATTTCTAAAAATTATCCTAAATCCAAGGAGAAAAAGTATATGCACTAAGGTATGCACGACCATATATAACTCTTTTAAAATTATTTTAAAAAATGAAAGCAGCCAAAGTGTTCAACAAGAATGGAATAGTCAAGTAAACTATATTCACAGAATAAAACGTTTACAACCATTAAAAATGAAGTTTACAAAGACTACATAACATAAAAATGATTTATATTAGGTTAAGTTTAAGAAAAGAATATAAAATTAAAGACACATAATTACAACAGTGTGAAAGGATATACCTGAAGGATAAAGGCTTGAAGGAAATACAATATAAATATGAAAGGCAATTTTGTTTTGGTAATGGCCCTGGATGATTGTTTTTCTTCTAATTTTGGCAATCTTCTAACTTTTCTTGAAGAACCATGTATTGCTTTTCTATTTAAAATATTGTAAGATCAAAGCAGAGGGAGAAGTTGTCCAAGTAGAACCCAGAAGTATTCTTTCTTGAAATATCCAAGTCTATTGCATATCAGTCCGAAATAATGCTCAGTTTAATATATTGATCTTTGACCTATCCCTTTAGCTATCACTTCAGATGGTGGTAACAACAACCATCATAAAAAACAAGCTTCAAGACAGCAGCCTAAGCACATGCATTTATCACCTGTCCCTACTGAGAACCCACTGAAATAAACACAAAGAAGAGCCAAGAGAAATAAACCCCGTGACAGTAAAAAGAATAAAGGAGATCACCAACAAAAGAAAGGTTTCAAAATTTCCTGCAGGATAGGAGAAAATGGGATTAAGTCAAAGGATAAAATAGGTAGAGAAAGCCACAGCCTAGAATCTGTTACTGGGGCCTGGGAGCCAATCTGCCTGATGGAACCTGAGCTGTCCACCTTATACTGTATACAGAACTGAGAATAAGTGTGAAAATAGATTAGTTGAAGATGTGTATATAAAATAAGTAATAGATGATATCACCCTCCCCCTCCCACAAGCCCAAGCACAAGGCAGTGAGCCAGGATTTCACTCCAGCTAAAATACTGGATGGATAATCACTCACGCTAAGGCAAAACCTATCAGTCACAGATTCCCCTCCCCCAACCCCACCTCCACCCAAAGATCTCCCACTCTTTTTTTTTTTCATATTTTATTATTTTTTACATTCTACAATGTTGTTGTAGAGCAGTTGGGAGGGAGGGGGAGAGGGGAAAGGGGAAGGAAATGGGATGGAAGAAAGAGGAAGGAGGAGGGGTGGGATTGAGGCCTGTGGCACCCCCCTCATTCCCACAGGGGAGAACGGTGGGCTTCCAGTGGTGGCCTGGTCATTGCTGGGCTGGGTGCAGATGTCAAGAGGGTGTAGCAATAGCCCTCGCCCCCCCTACTACCAAG
>NW_007793891.1:0-1591 GCF_000696425.1 Galeopterus variegatus | reverse complement strand
TGCCCACCTGTTATATTCATTTCCTATTTCTACAGGAGTTGATATTTGTTTCAGTTTTCTTTTATTATGTGTCTGTCTTTTTTCCTCTACAAACTAACAGACACAGGGCAGGGCTGGCCTGGCTGGTTAGCTCGGTTTGTGAGAGCACGGTTAAAATGGGGAGGTCAATGGTTGGGATCCCTGTCCCAGCTAGCTGCCAAAAATAAAATAAACAAACAAAAATACCCGCCCACATGTAAGTCTGTGGAACCTATAAACACGTATTTGATGGTTTTTCTTAGAATTTTTAACTTTAGCAATACTATTTCACTAGAATTCAAAACAATTACTTTTCCAAGACTGGAGCATCAGAGAGAGGAGAGAGGAAGAGTATCTGAGGCGATCTGATGCTCCCAGAGTGCAGGCACCGTGCTCTGCTAGCCCTCTGCCCTGGGCCTTGCTCCTCTAATGGCATTTTAGCTTCAGCACCACGGAAACTCAGTGTAAGTGTGAAATCACAGGTAATTATCCAGCCCTGGACATAGTCAAGTTAATCAAACACACATAAGCATTGATTATCTACGTGGGAGTGTGGGGGTGGTTGTAAACGTTCATACGTTTAAAGCTTTATGCAAATCTAAAAGGGGCTGAAATAAAAGAAGTCTTTTTTCTGTAAAAGTCATAGAAAGTGTACAGGCTTTATGAAGGTCAGTTTCACATGTGCTTTTATATCAGTTGAAGTTTATTTGGGCAATTGTTACTTTTAATTATACATAGCGTTACTTTCAATTCTTCAGTGGTTTTATTCTGGTTTTCCATTCTATTTCAATGCTATGCACAAATGTAGGAGTGAATTTTTCCTTTTGAAAAATGGACATTGGAGTTTTTCCTATATCATACCAGTTGGGGTTAAATCTAAGATTCCAGAGCAGAAAAACTGCATTTCTCAAGGCCAAGCTCGGTGCCCCAATCACAAGGCCTCTGGCTTCCCAGTGATCTGGCCATAATCATGCCTCTCACTGCACTTCTGCATTATTCTGAAACATCTGGGAACACAGTAAACTATGGGGATGTCTCAGATACTCTCATCTGCATAGATATCACACAACAACATTTCTTTTGCTCTGGAAACATGCAGGCTGTGGGGGAAATTTTGTAGTCTTGTCTCTTTCTTGTGCCCTATTCAGTTAAGGGACATTGGTTCTCTTTTTATTCTTCTAAGTCTTCAGGTCTATCTGGGGTCCTATAATCTCCAACACCCCACCCTGGCTTTGTGAGGAAGAGGAGTAGGGGTCCTGCAATTTTCAGAACTCCTTGTTTTCTTTCTGATCCCTTGCTCCCTCATTAGACTCAGCAACATTCTAGGCATTTATCCTGATTTGAAATTATCTTGTTAATTTTTCTGTTGACTTGTTTACTGTCAGTCTCATCACTAGAAACTAAAATCCATGATATCAAGACTTCTGTCTCATTCACCTCTATATTCCCAGCACCTACAACAGTACCTGGCACCTAGCACACAGCAGGCACTAGAAATACTTTTGAATAAATAAATAGGATCAGGGGACACTTTATTTAGTCATGGGTAGAATGGCTTAAAAAGAGCAAACAA
>NW_007793890.1:0-1591 GCF_000696425.1 Galeopterus variegatus | reverse complement strand
TGGTGAGAGTGGGCATCCCTGTCTAGTTCCTGTTCTTAAAGGAAAAGCTGTCAGCTTTTCCGCATTCAAAATGATATTTACAGTAGGATTTTAATTTATAGCTTTAATTATGTTGAGATACTTTCAACCCAAACCTAATTTACAGAGAGTCTTTATCATGAATAAGTGTCAAATTTTATCCAATTTTTTTTTAGCATTGATAGAGATAATTACATGGTCCTTGTGTTTGGTTTTATTGATATACAGTATCACATTTATTAATTAGCATATATTGAACCAACCTTGCATCCCTGGGATGAATGCCACTTGATCATTGTGTATAATTTTGCATATGTGTTGCTGTATGCTGTGAGCTAGTATTTTATTGAGGATTTTTGCATCTATGTTCATCAAGGATATTGGCCTATACTTTTTTTTTAGTTTTATCTTTATCTGGTTTTGGTATCAGGGTGATATTTTCTTCATAGAATGAGTTTGGGGGAATCACCTCTGTTTCAATCTTTTGGCATAATTTGTAGAGAACTGGTGTCAATTCCTCTTTGAATGTTTGGTAGAATTCTGCTCTGAATCCATCTGGTCCTGGGCTTTTCTTTGTTGGGGGCTTTCCGATAACAGCTTCTATCTCTTTTATTGTTATTTCTCTGTTCAGATTTTCTACATCTTCTTGGCTGAGTTGTAGTAGTTTGTCTGTGTTCAGAAATTTATCCATTTCCACCAGATTTTCAAATTTGTGGGCATATACTTGTTTATAGTAGTCTTGAATGATTTCTTGTATTTCAGAGGTATCAGCTGTAATATCATCTTTTTCATTTCTAATTTTTGTTATCTTCTCTCTTTTTAGTTAGTGATGCTAACGGTTTGTCAATATTATTTATATATTCAAAAAAACAACTTTTTGATTCATTGATCTTCTGTATCATTTTTTGGTTTTCAATTTCATTAAGTTCTGCTTTGATCTTAATGATTTCTTTCTGTCTGCTGCCTTTGGGTTTGGATTGTTCTTGTTTTTCTAGTTCTTTAAGGTGAAGTATTAGGTTGTTCACTTGCCATGTTTCTCAAGTAAGCATTTAATGTGGTAAACTTCCCCCTTAGTACTGCTTTTGCAGTATCCCACAGGTTTTGGTATGATGTATCATTGTTTTCATTAGTTTCAATACATTTTTTGAGTTCCTGTTTGATTTCTTCTTGGACTCATATGCCATTTAGTAGAATGCTGTTTAATTTCCATGTGTTTGTATAGATTCCAGAACTTCGTTTGCTGTTGATTTCTAATTTTAATCCATTTTCAACAGAAAAAGTACATGGGATAATTCCAATTTTTTTTGAATTTTTTGAGAGTTGATTTGTGACCTAATATGTGATCTATCCTGGAGAATGATCCATGTGCTGATTAGAAGAATGAATATTCTGAGGTTGTTGAACTGAATGTTTTGTAGATATCTGCCAAGTCCAATTGGTCTGGAGTATTGTTTAGATCTTGTGTTTCTTTGCTGTTTCTTTGCCTAGATTAACTTTCCAATATTGATATTGGGGGGGGTTCTGGTCCCCTGCTATTATGGTATTAGTGTCTATTTCCTTCTTTAGGTCTAAT
>NW_007793889.1:0-1591 GCF_000696425.1 Galeopterus variegatus | reverse complement strand
TTAAGGTGGCATCTATCTGAGAAGAGGAGAAAATCCCTGGTTTAACTGCCCACTGGGCTTGATATAAACACTTATAAGAGAAAAAGTAGCTAGCACTGTCAAAAACAGAGGATAAAGCTGAACACTCTAAGTTGTATTCACTTGATTCACCTCTCTGAGGAAGGCAAAGATCCATGAATGAGGAAGGGCCTAAAAGGCCTGTTTGACATTAGAAAGTGAAGTTAGGAGCCAAAAGAAAACCTAAGAATTTCCAGAATTGAAACCATCTGGACATTTTTTTCCTTCTTTTATAAAATATGTATCCTTTGGCTGTGAAGGGTCTCAACTAACAATTTCACTCTAAAATAATAGTCTTTATGATGTAAATTCTACTTCGTAGTCTTGATATAGAAATGTAGACTTAAATAAGCTTGCTCAAATCTTTTAAACATTTAAATATGCCCTGTACATTTTAATACTTACATTTTGAATAACTGGGGTAATTAAAAGTATTAAAGCGAGCATTATATTAAATCTGTTCTTACCTGTAGGGCAAGTAAGATGCTGCTCAGTGTATACCTTTTATTCCACTTGTCAGCGTTGTCCAAAAAATCTATACAGGGCTGACCAGTATGTGGGTCTACTGTATTAATACAATATATTAATATTGATATATATATATAAAACAAAACTATTTAGAACTTACAAACATCAAAATGATAAATGAGTAAAATTATTATTTACATGTACTCTTCATCTATTTTTTTCTTTCTGTCATGAAAAATATGACATCCATCCCTGGTCCTCACCATGTTGTTCTAGCTGAATAAATGGGTGCCCATACTGTTTTACCTAGCCTCTCCTCTAGCAAGATGAGCCCATGGGACTGAGTTTTAATCGTGGGATAAAAGCATAAGTGTATTTCTGGATATTTTTTTCTTAAGAAAGCTGCTTTGCCCTTTTCTGTTTTCTCTTTCCCCCTCCTATTGGCTGAAAATAGTGACGGAGTAAATGCCTTAGACCAGAAATGGAATCCACACCTTGACAATGGACAGAACTTCCTTCCAGCCCTGATCTGTTACATTAGGTTGGAAAGTTATACAGAAGCTTGGCCCATACTCTGACACAGTTAATTAATTAATTCAGTGTTTGAGAAAAAAAAGAATAGAGTTGAATATGAAAAATAAAACAATAGAATGACTAGAAGAAAATTAAAATGACTATTTGATTTTATTTGGGGGAAGGACCATCTAAGCTTAATGACACTGTAAAAGCCTCAAAGGATAAGACTAGTATATCTGACTACATAAAAATTTTTAAATATCAGCTGTAAAAAGACAGCCAAAACAAAGTTTAAAACTAATGAAAAATTAGGAAAAATATTGGCAATATCTAGGACAACGTGATAACAATGTCAATTATGTCAGAGAAGTCACAAAATAAGAAATACAATCAATAAACATGTGAAAAAAAGTTTACTTCACAAGTATTCAAAGAAGTACTTATTAAAATAACAAGATTCTTATCACATTGGCAAAAAATTTCTCCAAAGTTTCAATGCCCAGAATTGGAAGGTACAAAAATGACATTTTATATACACTTTCTGAAGGGA
>NW_007793888.1:0-1591 GCF_000696425.1 Galeopterus variegatus | reverse complement strand
GAACCAATTTGGTAAAATAATTCTTGATGTGAAATCATAATTCTTGTGTCTACAAGAAATACTTTAGAGATAATGAGCCCTGAAGCAGGTGGAAGACTTGGGTTGTTGGATCATCTAATCAAAAAGAGCTAAGAGTAGCTGTGAGCTACTTATTACAATAAGGCTTTTCTCCTGATCCATGTGTTTGAAGCAGACAACCTCTGGGCACCAAGGGATGGGTGGTTGCCAATATATTTAGGTGTGACTCCGTTAGTGATATCTCGAGTATGCATTGGCTCAGACACCTGAAAGAATCAAGAAACTCAATAATATAGAGTATCTAAAATAAGTGCCACCTATTCCTAAACTTGTCCCATAATCCTCTTCTTCATAAGAGAACCTGTGTACCTTTCTAAAATTTGTTTGGAATTTTTTTGACTTCTCAGTTGGCAAGTGGTAGTCTATCATTTCAAGGGTTTTCACTTGTCTTCCCTGATAGAGTGCTGCTATTAGTGTTACTTATAAAAAAACTTCTCTGATTTCCTGATAATCATAAAGAATAGAAAAGTGAAATAGCCTTCTACCTGCTGCATACATATTTCCATTTGGTACGGGTTTGGCTATTGAGGTGACTTCAGCCCCTCGTTAGCTACACTCATAACAAGGAGGTCTTCATCCTCAGGCTGATTACCATCTTCTAGATACTATCAACTGCTGTTCTCTCTGTCTGAGTCTCTCACATTTTCTGAGGCTGAAAAATTCCATTTATCTTTTAGTCCTCAGCTCAGACAATCTCCTGTAAGTACCCATTTTTGATCCTCTCTAGAATAGGTGACGTGCTCCTTCTCTTTCTTCCATACGAAGCCCCTGTCAAAACATGTACCACATTTTACTATTACTGATAATTTAATTGAATTCTTTCCCTTCAAGCCTTTAAACTTCTGAAGGCAGCCACATTTCTACATTACCAGCCCCTGGGTCTCTGGTGCCTAGTCCCTACCTTAGTAGACATTTAGCAAGTATTTATTCAGCAAATGGTTAGATTATTGGATGGATGATTGGATATTGGATGGATGGTTGGATGGATGAATGAATACTAGTTGACTCAAGCTATTTCACTCAGCAGAGAGTATGAACAAAGGCAGAAAGTGATACCTTGTTTTGTGACCTGAATTTTACTATGTTTACTAATGACTTTGCTAACTCTCTGACCTTCTGGATACTGGACCCTCCTGGGTATTTGACCTTTCTTGTCTTGGTTACTTATCAACTTACTGTGTCTACCAGATCTTGTTGATCAGTGGAAATTTCACCTATGATCAGTCTTAGATTTTCCTGGTCCTATTGTTCCATATATCCTAATGGGATAATACATGCATTTTTCTTTCTAAAACCTAACACTTATTCTCAAAATACAAACTCTGTACTCTTCTGTTTTCACAAATTAAAATATCTATGGCTTTAGCTTTTTAGCTTTTTTCTCTAGTTTTTATTCAGTGTGTATTTAACAAGCATCTAGAATGTACTGGTCACGATATTGAAAGTATATGGATGGTCCTGACCCCAGTGAAAATTATGTAATGTCCAAGATCCAGCAAATACGAACAATATA
>NW_007793887.1:0-1591 GCF_000696425.1 Galeopterus variegatus | reverse complement strand
CCTTTTTTTTTTTTTTTTTTTTTCAATATTACATGTTTCTTCTCCCTTTTCCTGAACCCAGATTTTAGGTTAACTGTAATATTGTCATGAATCAGCTGTTATGGGTTAGCCTGGGAGCTTTGGGATCAAAGTAACCAAAAGTCATAGTTCATATGTCAAAATTCACTACAGCTTCCCAAACCCGAATTTACTAAAAGCACCTCACCCTGGGATTGTGTATTAGTTAGTTTTTTGTTGCTTATAACAGATTACCTGAAATTGGGTGATTTATAAGGAAACAAAATTTATTTCTTACAGTTTGGAGGCTGGGAAATCCAAGGTCCGGGGAACACACCTGATGAAGGCCTTCTTGGTGGTGACTCTCTATGATGGAGGGTGTCACGTGGTGAGAACGGACTGAGCAAGAGCTAACCTTCTCACACGCTCTCCTTATAAAGCCATCAGACCCACACCCATGACAACTCATTACTTCATAAATGAATTAATCCATTTACGAGAGCACAGTCCTCATGATCCAATCACCTCTCAAAGGCCCCACCTTTAAATGCCATAATTGGATTTCCCACCCTCTAAACACTGTTATAATGGTGATCAAGTTTCCAATACATGAACTTTTGGGGGACACATTTGACCCATAGCAGATGGGTACTGTGAGCTGTGGAGGGCTGACTGATTATGGGTGGGTAATAGTTAGCCACGCTTTCTATAGGCTTGTGAAATCAAGAAACAGCCATGGTCATTTGATCCATCATCTTTCCTTTAGGCAAGAAAATGCTTGCATAACATCAACACTGAACTTTTATAGCTTTTGTTTTATCTTGTTAATAATCTCTTACATCTATTAGCTTGTTTGCTTGTCTTATAGCTGAGAATATCCAGGTCCAACGATTCCTACTTGTGGACCATGTTATCAGCTAAGGACCTGCTGCAGGGATGGTACTACCTGACATGCATATCATCACACCTCTCTGCCATACCTATGGTATCCATTAACAATTGACTCAGTAGCCATCTTCCACTAAACTCAGAATCCTTCACACACTGTGCTCCAGGGAACTTCTATTGACTGATTAAAGTTGGCATGCCATAGTAGACCTATTTGTCATTCTTGGGCTTCACCAGTCCATTCAGTCTCAATACCCCTAGCAAAACATTCTCTCTAGGGGTAGTGATTGGCCGATTCATCCGCTAAAGGAGAAACCAAATCCCTGAGTAGTCAAACTAATAACATAAGGTGCCTGTCTCTCATTTATCTATTCTTTAATTTCATATAAACACCAGTACCTATTATTTACCTGAAACTCTTCCAGGTCATGTAGACATATCAGTGAATCTCTCTAAGGTCTGACCATTGATATAAGTTGAATGTGTCCCCCAAAGTTCCATGTATTAACTACTTAATCCCCACTGTGACAGTGTTACAAGATTAGGAAATCCAATTATGGTAATTAAAAGGTGGGACCTGTAAGAGGTGATTAAATTGTGAGGACTGTGGATTTGTGAATGGATTGATTTTATTCACAGAGTAATGGGTGTGATTCTGATGGCTTTAAAAGAAGAGTGAATGTGAAATTTAGTTCTCTCTTGCTCA
>NW_007793886.1:0-519 GCF_000696425.1 Galeopterus variegatus | reverse complement strand
TTTGGCAGAGATATACACAATCTGAACCTCCAGGGAGTGTTTTTGGCAGAGATATACACCACACTTTTCAAGCCTGATGAATGCCGTTTGCAGTGAGATTTCGCTTCTAATTTCAGAAAAAAAAAAGTTTGGAGCTCAAGTTCTCTTGTAACTGACACATCTTCAGTTCAGTGAGTTATGCTGGATTCTAAGCGGGGAAGCTTGTCTGACGCTTTTTGACAGAGATTTTGAAACAGAAGTCTCACAAGCCGTTTCCCCCATAGGCTTCAATGGGATTTCCCATAGAACTTGCAAACCTGAATTCCTACATCCTAGATGTGAGAAGCTCATTCTGATCTCTCAATTCTTAAAGTTAAAGGGGCTTGCAGAAGCTGAACCTCCAGGGAGTGTTTTTGGCAGAGATATACACCACATTTTTAAGCCTGCTTGAATGCCGATTGCAGTGTGATTTCGCTTCTAATTTCAGAAAACAAAAAGATAGGAGCTCAACTTCTCTTGTAACTGCCACATCTTCGGTTC
>NW_007793885.1:0-1591 GCF_000696425.1 Galeopterus variegatus | reverse complement strand
GGTGCTCAATATTTAGGGCTGTTGAGTACATGTAGATTAGAGGAAGAATGGGCAGGTGGAGGGCAGGGGGGGTGGGGGCATATCCCTGGAGACAGACTTGCTGGGCACCGTGCTGCCTGGCCTGAAAGCAGGGGACTGGCGGCTTGAGAGAACCTGGCCCTGGTGCTGCCCGTGCAGGCAGGATTCTTGCAAAACGCCAATTAAGACATTTGACCCAAATTTGGATAAAAGCCTTTTTCCTGTGTCAAGTTGAGCTAATAATATACATTTATTCATAATTTATGAGGCCTAGTAAGTGGGAACAATTAAGGAAAAGGCCTGGGCAAAGCCTATTTCTTTTAAGTGTCATAGGCCTTTTTTTTGTTCTCACCCTTCTCTGCTGCCATGAAACACTGTTGTTTTTAATGTGATTATCACTATTTGTTATCATTACTCTTATGTGACGCTTACTGTGCACTTACTGGGCTTGACTATGATGCTGCCTCTTTGAATCTTAACCATGTGAGGCAGGTATTGTTGCTGTTCCCACTGCACAGACGAGACAGTTGGATTTCAGAGGGGATGAAGAGACTTGCCCAGAGTCTCAGGGCTGGTGAGTGGGGATTTCAGCTCAGGGCTGCCAGGCCCCAGGGCTGACCCGCTTTATCACTGCAATGTTGTGTTTCGGTGTCAGCCTCCCAACTCAGGCTATTTCTGAAACTGCAGGGCAGCCCTTCTATTAGTAACTGCTAAACTTGGGAGAACAGGGTGCAGAAGTGATCACCTTCTGATTCAGTAGGTCTGGGATTAGGCCTGAGAATTTGCATTATTTCCAACATAATAAGTTCCCATGTGATGCTGGTGCTGGTGGTCCAGGAACCACACTCTTGAGAACTGCTGGTTTATACAGTGCTGTGACCCCCTGAGTCCCCATGTCTCCCTTCTACCCTACCTGTCACTGGCAGATGGGCCTATGACTTTCTAGACCTTCTTCTGTGTTTGCATACATATTACCATTCATAGGAAAACACGTAGCTTGATTTTTGTTTCAGTCTCTTTACATGTGGGATTATATTCTACATGCTGATATTCTAAGACTTCTTTTTTTTAATGTGTCTTGGAGAACATGTAGATCTGCCTCATTCTTCTCAATAGTGCTGTAGTGTTTCATGATATGGGTGTATTGTGGTTTTATTTACCTGTTGTCTACTAATGGGTGGTCTTCCACATTTTAGACATTACAAATATTCCTGTAAAATCCTTGGGAACATGGGTGAGTATTTCTCCAGAACCTGTACAGATACTCCTGATTTAACAATGGTTCAACTTAACAATTTTTCGGCTTTACAACCATGCAAAAGAGATAAACATTCAGTAGAAATTATACTTTGAATTTTGAATCTTGATAACCTTATAATAACCTTACTATATAGTAGGCTTTATGTTAGATGATTTTCCCCAGTTGTAGGCTAACGTAAGTGTTCTGAGCATGTTTAACGTAGGTTAGGCTAAGCTATGTTTGGTAGGTTACATGTACTAAATGCACTTTGAGTTAAACAATATTTTCAACTTAACAATGTGTTATTGGTCGTAACCCTGTCTTAAGTCAAGG
>NW_007793884.1:0-1591 GCF_000696425.1 Galeopterus variegatus | reverse complement strand
GGTGGCACTTCTGGGCATTTTCTTTTGATATAATATCACCATTTAAAATAAACCATTTACACAAACATATGCATACAACGTCTTACCCAGGAACATCAAAACTGAATACTTAAATTAGGTTTATGTAATCAGGAAACATTTTGACTACCATAGGACTGAAAGTCTAAGACCTCTTAAAATGAATAAAATACCAGTGTTTTCGAGAAGCATTAAAGAACCTCATGCATTCGGTGTTTGCTGGAATTTGTCCCTTTTGGCATTGAAAGGAGATGATGGGTGATTACACTGTCAAAGCTTCTAGTTCTCAAATATAATCTTCAAAGGCGTGCCTGTGCAGACATGGGTAGAATAATTTTAATGGACCTTGAAACATCTGGAAACAAGAAAAGAAAACTTGTATAAGTAACACATGAACATTGCTGGTATTTTCGTTTGTGTTCTCTTTCTCTCTCTCTTTATACACACACACACACACACAAACACACATATATGAATTTGTATATATCTCTATCTAGATAGATGGATAGATAATGGAGAAGTATCCTCTTAAACAACAATATTGGTTAATTTTTCCCCCTTACATGATGTTATGGCACATTTCAAACTTTCTTTCATTCTCTGTTTTCTATTTTTCCCCCTTACATGATGTTATGGCACATTTCAAACTTTCTTTCATTCTGTTTTTGCTCTTTTAAGTGTCCTCCAACACATTCTTCTTTATTTAACAGCTTTATTGAGATATAATTCACATACACAAATTAGCCATTTAAAATGTACAATTCAACATTTTTTTAGTATTTCAAAGTGTTGTATGTTTATAACCATAATCAAATTTAAGACATGTTTAAACCCCAAAAAGAAATTGTGCAACTCTTACCTATCTACTTCCAGTACCCCCATCTCTCTCTACCCTATGCAACCACTAATCTATGATTTGTCTTAATACAGTTGCCTATTCTGAACATTTTATGTAAGTGTAATCACAAGATATGTGGTCTTTTTGTGACTGGCTTCTTTCACTTAGCATATCATCCATGCTGTAGCATATATCAATACTTCATTTATATTTATGGTCAAACATGTAATATTCCATTGTATGGGTATTGCATATAATGGTAGGATGGGATGTCTCCAGCCTGCCATTTCCTTATCTATGGAATGTGAATGATAATACAGCATAGATTTAGTGCAAGTGTGAAATCAGGTACTGCATGAATGGCACACAAAAGAATGTTTGGCAAATGAAAAGGACTCAGTACTTATTAGTTATTATAAACTTAATATTGTTCTTTCAGTTAGGTATATCAGATTTTTTTTACAACCTGATCTCTGAAGTAAATTTATGCATCTGCTTATACATTTTTAGTGGTAAATCCCTCTAGTGGTTTCTTGTCTTGCTTTTGAGCATAGCTGGTGGTACGAAGACCACATCAGTATACAACTTGCTGCTTTTCCTCATCATGGCTAATAGTTCCAGTGTTTGAAAAGAATGCAAAAGTAGTGATTTTGTAAAAAATTTCTTATTTATGGGCCAGCCCGTTGGCGCACTGGATAGTGCGCCGCTTGGGAGGCGCGGCAGCGCTGCCGCCCG
>NW_007793883.1:0-1591 GCF_000696425.1 Galeopterus variegatus | reverse complement strand
CTGTAGTTGGTTTCTCCATAGAGAGTCAAAAACTTTGAAAAGTCATGTTGTTTGAGTCAAATCTTGAAAGACAAAAAGATGCTCTCACCAGGCTGAAAAGGGGGTATTCTTGGCACAAGGAAGGAGAAGAATGAAGATATAAACATAAAAGAGTATAGCAAGATCAGAGAACTGCAGGACAAAAGCATAGGGCATGTTTTAGGGGAGAAAGACATGAGCACTAAGAATTGAGGCTAGAGAAGGAAGTAATGACCAGCTTACGGTGCTCTTCCTACCAGGCTAAGGAATTTGAGCTTTGTTCCTGCAAGAAATGGTAAACAGTCATAGAGTTTTGAGCTTATCATTTGTGCTTTAGAAAGATTTGTCTTAAAGAGCATTGCAGGGAAGAATCAGAAAGGGGACAAAGCTGGAAGCAGAAAACTAATTGAGTTCATTGCAGATTAGGAGAAGCCAAAATAAAAGAGGAATCATGGGAATGTAGAATAAATAGACAAATACAACAGATACAAATGAACAAGAACTGGCTGGATTAAGTTATTGTTTGAATGGTGCCATCCTCCATGACTTTAAATAGAAAAACAAGTTTGGAGACATGATAATTAGTGCATTTAGATATGTTGATTTTGAGGCACTCTACATGGGTTTGATGCTTTTTCTGAAGAAGAGAAAGAAAGAAAAAATCAGCTCCTTCAATGATTTCTTAAAGGGCGCTCATTCATTCATTTATTCAATCCATCAATATTTATTCAGTACCTGCTCTGTTCTGGGTACTGCCCTATGTACTGGGGATCTAACAGTGCATAATAAAAACATGATTCCTGCTGCTTCCAACCTCTGTGGAGCTTATATTCAAACGGTAGAAAGATAATAAAGCAGTGAACAAGAAAATAGACAAAAAAATTACAGATTACAATAAAGACCAAATAACAAGTAACAAGGAGTTATTTATAAAGAAAAACAGTCTAAGGGCTAATTTAGATAATAATGAAAGGCCTGTCTTTGCAAGTTCTGTTAAAGGTGAGACCTGAAAAATTAGAAAAGGCCGCAGAGAATGCCAGGAAGTTCCAGGCAGAGGGAACAGCAAGAACAAACACTTTGAGGAAAGAAAGAAATTGATGTGGTCTTGAAATATCAGAAGTTCGGTCAGCCTGAAACATACAGGTAGAAAAAAGATAATGTAAGAAAAGATTACAGATGCCCCATCATTCTAGAGTTTATAGCAAAACTAAATTACACAATCATTAAGTGTACAAAATCAGAACTTTCTTATTTTCTCTACTCTTGATTTTATATTCATTCTCAAGGTCCATTTCCAATTTAACCTTGAGGTTCAGACCAAATCTTGTTAATTTGAATTTTTCTTGATTTCTTTTAGGTGAAAGCCAGTCACTTTAAGGTTATCCCTTCACCAGTCTCATTCTCTTACCTCTGGTACTGATCCATGTCACTGTGTTTGCTGGACCTGCCCTTTGTACTCGTTGCTTCTGTCTTGGCTTCCTCTAGTGGTGTGTGAGCCACGCACACAGTGAACAAAGTTCTCACTTTACATTTGATAAACCTGAAAGGTGATGACCTGCCTCTATTTTTTTTT
>NW_007793882.1:0-1591 GCF_000696425.1 Galeopterus variegatus | reverse complement strand
AATATAACATGGCTTCACAATTATAATTTTTTTCTTTTCCATAAGAACCCTTTTCTCCAGAAAAGAAATGTCCACTTACTCTAGTAATGCAGTTAATATGTAACCACTTGTGAGCAAGAAATTATAACTTTATTTTTGTCAGCCACTGAGATTTCTTCTTTCTCTTTTGTTTTTCTTTCTTATTTGTTCATGTTGTTTATGAATCACAATCTGCCAAAGCAGGCTAATATATTTAAAACAACCTATAGTTTGATTACTTTTTGAATTGTCTGCCTCTGCATGATTGCAAAAATTTTATGGATTTTGTACTCTGATTTATTCCCAATGCATAGGGAGTAGATATTATAAAGTGAGCTCTGTCTCAATACATACCCATTTAAATAATAAATATCTAGGCTGGAGTTTCTCTCCATTTATACTGGGAAGGGACTTAACATCAGAACAACTGATGTGACCTTGAAATTAATGGAAGCCCCAATTCACTAGACAATATAGTTAAATTTTATGTACTATTTTTTCAAAAGTCTAATTCTCAGGTGGCTTTCAACCATTTTTGTAGTTAAATTAGTTCATTATAATTTTTATTTTCTTATTACTTGCACGTTAAGGAAGAACAGCTAAAACCTAAACGGATTTAACCCAATTTATGATTCATAAAAACTTTTTATTATAATTGGCAAGTTAGATTTAACTCTCTAAGCTATAAAATGAGTGGTTACTCTGCATCAGTACATTTCAAAATTTTTGAAAATAGTAGAATCTTTTACCCATCCCCCAAAATCATTAGTAAATGACAAATTTATAAAATGAAGAGAGAGATTATAGTTTTTTTCCATTTATTAATCCACAATTGCCTTGAGAGGAGACTGTCATTTATGAAACCTGAGAAACTAGAATAGATTTCTAAGATCCCCTTGTATTATAACCTTCTGCAATTCCATGAGATTATGCTTCTTCAGAAAATCATTATACTTTCGTTGCTAAAGACTGCTATTGAAAACTGTTATTATTTCTAAATTGCTGAAATAAATAATAATCCTTTCAGATTTCTTGCTGTTCTATGAGAATAATTACCTTCTCCTAATAGTATGAAAGTTATCGATGTTCTCAAATATCTAGATATTCTGCAAAATCTAGAGTTCTAGGAAATCATCCTTTGCACTTTTCATCTTATAAAGGATTTCAATACTGCATATGATGAGAAAAACAACATCTTATAAATGCTGCTATGAATATTACATGAAGCGTGACATGTTTTCATACATGTTTTATAAATATAAAGAGAGGAGAGTCAGTTCTTTGCAGGCTCTAGGATGTGGTAATCATACTGAACCACTTGGACACCTCCTTTGTAGTTTCTTTCCTTAGAATGTAAGCAATTTTTGACCTCTTGAGGTTTCTTATGATTCCACAGATTTCTCATAGATATATTTTTTAAATAAATAATGATGGCCAATATTAAAAAGTCACAAATATGCATCTCTGATTGGAAGATAGATCACGTAACTTAATATCCCTGAAAAAATGATGAGATCTAAAAGAAAATGCATTTGAATGCTGCATGGAAAATCCCACAGAAAAACAACCCCAG
>NW_007793881.1:0-1591 GCF_000696425.1 Galeopterus variegatus | reverse complement strand
AAAAGAAAAGAAAAGAAAAACCCTTTTACAGAGTTAATTTAACTATTTATATCCATAGCTACAACAAAATGAAAATTAGATAATTTCAGAAATAATCCTACATTTTAAACCATTTATCATTTTGAATTTTATTTTACTATAAAACAACAAATTATATTACATCACATCAAAATTTTCAATGAAACAATTATTTCTTTGTGATCTTGGAGCACTAGAATGGTCGAGAATCAAAGTAATGTGGGCCCAAGAGATTTTTTTCCCTTGCATTGTTTACACATTTTTATGATAGGATATTTAGCAATTCCATAATTTAGCTTGCTGAATTTGTGAGAAATTTTGTTTGCAGGGAAATCACACTATGTTTGGCTTCTAATATGTCAAGGGTTTGGAAAAATTCCAATTCTGAACATGAGTTGAAGATTCATTTAACCAGAAATTGAAGTATGATTTACCTAAGCTAAGAAAGCATATCTTCCCCAAAAGAGGTTACGGGTGCATATGCCCTAAACTCTATATGAACTAACAAAATATACTAATGTGGGATGTTAAAAAATTTAATATGTAAGGTTACAAGCAACTGGAAAATCTCTACTAGCCTGAAACATATAAGAAATTCACTCAAGGCTCAAAAGATTTAATTTTCCATCTTTTACTGAATTTTCATTTTTATCCACAATTTTATTTAAAAAGAATGATTTTCCTCCAATGAGTTGGCACTGTGATCTATCAGAAAGAACATTTTCTTTTTTATTTTTTTTAAGAATTCAAAATCTAGCAGATCAAATAAGAGAAAAGATAAAATATACCATATCATCTCAAATCCTCCTCCTCCTTTTCGATAGAGTTGCTTTTACAAGGAAGTAATTAATAAACATGTTCATTTGCAATCCCTTATGTACTAAACTATACACAATTCCACTGACACTCAATCTTCCAATCATCAAAAGCAGTTGAACTTTCATGATTCTACATAAATCTGTTCTATATTTCATCCCCAATGTTCGGTTAACTGTTTCAAAGTTGAAATTACCCATTTTCTGATATTCTCTCCTCCCAACAAAAAAGATGATTTAGAAAGCAGTACAGAATTCTTAAATGTGAATCCTGGGATAAAGTTTCTATTCCTGGAACACCTGTTGAGAAAAAAAAAAAAAACAGGTAATAACACCTATCCCTAGCTCACACGTGTGAAAAAACAAATCATTCATGGATGCAAACAGAGGAGAGTATATTAATTTCCATATCCTTGGAATTATTTTGTTGACTATAGGAATCCCTCAATATCTGGGCCTATTAATTAATTTTCTTCTCATTTCTTCTTATATTCTATTGTCTAAAATCATGTAAAATAATGATTAGCAAAAGGGGGGGACAAAAAAGACTAGAAGTTCACCAAGACATTAACAGATATTGCTACTGCATGGTAAGGTTATGAGTAATTTTCTTTTAAACTTTTCAAATTTTGGGGGGCCGGCCCAGTGGTGCACTGGAGAGTGCGCCGCTTGAGAGCATGGCGGCGCTCCCGCCAAGGGTTCGGATCCCACGTGGAGACCGGTTCCCGCTCACTGGTTGAGCGCGGTGCGGGCGCAAC
>NW_007793880.1:0-1592 GCF_000696425.1 Galeopterus variegatus | reverse complement strand
TTTTTTTTTTTTCTTTTGACAGCTACAGTTCCCAAAGGAACCAATGAGAATAGCATTTCATAGATGAGAAATCATATCCCCTTCATCAAACATCTCACCTCTTGACATTACTTGCAATTGGATAAACATGGGGGACAGTCCTATTGAACTGATTCCAACTTTGGCTGGACAATTACAATTCACCTGCTATGTTCCTGAAGCAAAGTGATTTTGCTGTCACTGGAGGCTTTCAAATGCTAAACATGGTTAAGAGACACTCATAGCAAATGGGACAATATAGTACAATAAATATTTATTAAAACCAATCCTCTTTGCAGGGTAATATCTTCTTTCTTTGAGCAAATGATTTTAACTTATAGGAGGATGACACAACATTTTAATCAGCTTAATTGCATTTAGTGTTTTTCCAGTTCTTTTGCTCACTCTGAATGAGACATGCGCCAACACCTCATTTGAATTTACATTATCAGAGAGTTGACTGAGTCTCAAGCAAAACATGTTTGTCCAAACCATTTCTTTGCACATGCTAATGACTGCTAAGCAAATTTCATTATAAATTAAGATTAAAAGTTTAATGCTGCCTCAAGTATATTTACATTTTCACTATTTAATTTATTGCATGTTATAATTGTCAAGAAATCAGATGTGTGTTGCAATTTTATTTAGAAAGACTAAATAAACACCAAGGCCAATGTAAGGAAGAGAAAGAAATGTCTAGTTGTATTTGTAGCACATTCCAGCCAATGCTGTTAGCCACCATTCTAACTACACTTCTAACTCAAGGAAGTTGCCGCAAGGAATAAAAGCATGTCTTAACTTTTGGAAACATAATGGAAACTCCCTACAATAGCAGTAGAAGTTGAAGTGTGAGAAGCAGAGCATTGTTCTCTATGATCAGGTGGTATAAGGTGAGCAGAGGGGCAGCCACACTCCTGTTAACTCAGCAGCCACTGTGTGTCGGAACCACTTTTGCCACAGCTATAACAGCTACAGCAGAAGGTCAGGAGCCCTGTAGTAGTTATTTCAACATTTTAAATCCAAGAATTCTGATAGAAAAAGTACCATCAGCAGGTGAATTCTTCTTCAGTGATTCACAAATGCACTGATTTTCCACTCCATCCAATTTAGAAGTACTCAAATCATATTCATAAGTCATTCTCATAACATGACATTGTATTAGGTGGGGTTTGGGTGAAGAAAAATTGTTATAAATAGATTGCAATGATTGGCATGAGGAAAGAAAAACCCCTCCTAGCAGTTATTTCCACATCAACCAGCAAAACCAAATGCAAACTTCCATATGCATAATGTAGTATGTATAGAATCGTGTGCCATGGACATAAATTGTACCTTCTTGATCCATTTCTTCCACTTCAACAAGCCATTGGAATGCCATCAACATTGCCTTCCTTTTACAAGTTCATTTATTTCAAAGACGTAATTTTACATAAATATTTTTTAAGGAAAAACACTAATACATTCTGTGATAATTTGCCATATTCTTTAACTGCTTTTTCCCAACATTCCCATATTCTTGCTGTTACCCTTATCATAGTCCTGCCCCACAGTAATACCCCTGAACATTAAAAAAA
>NW_007793879.1:0-1592 GCF_000696425.1 Galeopterus variegatus | reverse complement strand
AGTCAATCTTGAATTTATTTATCTAATTCAATTTTTTTCACATATATCTCACTTATATATGGTGAGTATACAGTAAATACACTCACTGTTCGTAATAAAAAATAGATGATTTTACTGTGTAGAAAATAATGAAAAACTTAAGTCAGTAATCTGAGAAAATTTGTGCTAAATGGACTTTTTCTCTATCATATTTTGTTTAAAATGACTTAGTACAGTTGAAAATATAATTATTCTAAAATGAGGTTTTTGTCTTTTCGATTTCTAACCATACATCAGGACATGCAAGTAGTTTTTGAATTATTATTATGGATCCTTTATGTGAGAAAAAGAGAAAATTTTTACTTCAAGTTTGAGACTTTGGGAAATGCAAATCTTGAAATGAAATCTTAAAATGTTTTCATTAAGTATGAAAATCATCTCAATTAAGCAATAATTTAGAGACTGTAGAACCAGAGAACTTAAGGCCTGGAAAGAAACTGACATGGAATTTGGTCCCCAAATCCCATTTTATAGCTTGACAATCTGAGATGCTAGGGCATTAATTAATTGAATTGTTCAAAATGGGTGCACAGGGACACTCCTTTGTTAAAAATCAACCTCCATGGGAACTCTATTCTTAGCATATAAGGTCAAAGTTTCTTAGATTGCACTTAACCCCAGACCACTATTACCACAAACAATCTAGTTTCATAACTGTGCCAAATGGCTAACCATGTCCTGAACAAGATAGTCATATTTATGTCTTTGCAGATGCATATCTTTACCTTCTGCCTATAATACCTTTCCTGTCTTATCACTCTGGAAAACTCCTACTCAATCTGCAAGACCCAGCTCAAGTACCACTTCTTTCCCTCTTATTGCTACAAAATACTGTATTTAGATGACCCCATCTCTATGATCCAAAGTACATTTCATATTTTCTCACATTGTTTTGTATTTAATTTATGATAAATTATGTTTTTATTTTCAATTTTTTTAAGAGAATTCTTTGTCCCTACCTATTGCCTCATAACTTGAAGTACCTTTCCGTGGGAAGAGTATATTTTCATGTTCTGTTGACATCAAGCTTGGCCACACGACCTGCTTTGGTTAATGGAATTTGGGTTGAAGTTACATATGTCACAAAGAAGCTTTTGGAGCCCCCCCCCCTTTTTTTTCCATTTCAGACATTACAAATATGGCATGTCTCAAATAGAGGCTTCTCCTTCATTCTCAACCCTGGAATGTGGGGCAAAACCATGGTCAATCTATAGCTATCACAGTCAATATTTAATGTGAGAAATAAAGATACTCACATTAGGGGATTTTTGTAATTGAAACATTATCTAATGAAGGCTAACACACAATTGTTTATATGTTTTCCCCTGGTACCATTAAAGTAAACATCTTAAGGGCAGGCATTATGTCTCATCAATTTTTGTATTCCCAACTTCTTTATCAAGTTCTGATACTATAGTAGATGCTCAATATTTTATGAATAATTGAAGAAGTTCTGTTACATGATGCTGTAGCTGTACTGTCTGAGGATTTCTTTTTTTATTTTTTTCCTTTTTGTCTTTTTTCGTGTCCGGCAACGGATCGCAACCCTCAGT
>NW_007793878.1:0-1592 GCF_000696425.1 Galeopterus variegatus | reverse complement strand
AAAAAAAAAAAAAAAAAAAAAAAAAAAAAAAAAGAAAGAAATAGGAAACTTTAATGTATTATTTCTTTTTAAAATAAATAGGAAAAATATCATTGAACAGATTTGGATGCATGTAATTATATAATCTGCCCTTGCTTGAAATATGTTGTTAAACATTTGGCATTGTGTCAGGCATTCACAGCATAATCACATGTGCGAAGAGTCCAGCCCAGAGAGCGCATTGAATGACCACTGCTCCTCACCTGTCTTATTCAGTGGGCTCGTCAACAGGTATGTCATCGTGTGATGTATTTCCTCTCTGTTTCTAATTTCTTTTTTTTTTTCCTTTTTTGTCTTTTTTCGTGTCCGGCAACGGATCGCAACCCTCAGTGTCACGCCCGTACCGGACCAGGACCGGCAACGGGATCGCAACCCTCCGTGCTGCGCCCACACCTCGCTCAGCCAGTGAGCGGGAACCGGTCTGTACGTGGGATCCGAACCATCGGCGGGAGCGCCGCCGTGCTCCCAAGCGGCGCACTGTAGCAGTGCACCACCGGGCCGGCCCTCTGTTTCTGATTTCTTTTGCCATGAAGTAATTTTATATTTCTAATCATATTCATAAATTTCAAGAAGCCTAAAGGGATTCATATGATTTGACCCCAATGCATGAATTTTGAGATGACATCCTAGAAATTATTCAATAGGAGAGAAAAATCAGACTCACAAAGATATTCACTGCTGTGTTATATATAATAGCAAATAGTTACTCTGTGGAACACACTCAAAGGATGCATTTTAGACTTGTATTAGAAAGTGAGCAATGGGCCAGCCCTGGGGCTCTCTTGGGAGAGTGTGGCACTGGTAGCCCCGAGGCTGTGGCTTCAGATCCTATATAGGGAAGGCCGGTGCGCTGACTGGCTGAGCGCAGTGCAGGTGATGCCAAGCCAAGGGTTGCAATCCCCTTACCGGTCAGAAAAAAAAAACAAAAAAGAGAGAGAAAGCAGGAGGTAAACAAGAAGAACAAAGACCCAGCTCTGCAAAACACCTGCATCCGTGTGGACCAGGCTAGGAACGCTCATGGGTGGGGAAGCAAGCAAGACCCGTCACAGTGGTACAACGGCGAGTGTGGGGTTGTTTCTATGTTTCTATTGTCATACAACAATTTTTGCCTATATGATTTTTAAAAAATAAGAAATGTGTCCTTTTTGTCAATTAAAAATTGTTTGCTGTTAAATACGCCAGCCCTTTACAAAACTATTTCAATAACCTTTTTATTTTAGAAGAGTTTCAGATTCACAAAAATAATGTGAAGATAGTGCAGGGTCCCCATACGGCCCACACATAGTTCCCTCTATTACTAGCATCTTACATTAATGTAATGCACTTGTCACATGAACCAATATTGACATGATGTCATTAAGCAATAATGAACCAGAACTGATACAATATTATTAAGTAGAGTCCATGCCTTATTTGGATATCTTCATTTTTTTACCTAATGCTCCTTTTTCTATTCCGGGATCCCATTCATGATGCCACATTATGTTTAGTGGTCACACTTCCTTGGATACCTCCTGTCTCTGACAGTTTCTCAGATTCTCCTTCTTTTTTGG